>NW_019254175.1:0-1194 GCF_002742605.1 Olea europaea var. sylvestris
CAAACAGCTTGTATACACAATAGAGTTTCTTCTAACCGTGAGATGCTGAAAGAGGAATATGGTATTTCATGTGTTCTATGTACAATTGCTCTTGATCTAATCTCAACACTGATACAGTGCCAGCATAATCTCCAGCATACCTGTCAATACATGTACAGCATAAATAGTTTGCAGCAACATGAAAATACATCATTGCTTACGTACGAATTTCAGAAACAGTACAGGTAAGGAACATGTTGCATGGCCACAAAAGAGGTTATTTCCTTCTCAAAATTATGAACATAAGACAAACACTTCCTGTCTACATCCCAGACCTACACACAATATGTTTAAGAAAATTAGTTGTCTGAACTTCAATAATATTACATATAGAAAAAATGACAAATGTAGTATACAAGAACAGGGGGTCGTTTGAAAACGTATTCGGTTATGTGAAATATATTAGTCAGACAGCTATGTGAATAGAAGAAATTTTACAGTTACAGAACCAAAATAAATATCAAACGACTTACCTCAATGTGGTTGTTGACATTTATGTTTAGTAGTACACCTTGGTTCTCTATAAACTGTAAACAGAAGCTATCACTTGTTATCAGCTATTAGCATGGATTAACCAGTAACTTATGTAAGCATGCTTCAAATCCAAATTCTATGCTACAAAATATAAATCTCTATGTTAAAGTAAACACAACACAAAAGTACAGGAATATGTACAAGTCATTTACCAGCAAAAATTTGCTCGGTACTGTCTCCGAAGATTCCAGTAGCACTTGTGAGCCATTTTTTCCAAATAATTTGATTCGTCCATCTCTGAGGGGAGAAGAATTAGATTTTAGACCATTAAACTTTACAGAGACGAAAACAATCTATGAAACATGGAGGATATGATACATTTTATTATGTAAAAGTAAATATAATTGGGATCACCCCAGGAGATTTCAAATTCCCCCCTAAAAAAAACTATTTGCATCCAATCGGGAATCAATTTTTCTTCAATTTTTTTCCGCAAGGTTCTTAATATATGGAATTTCTAGGAAGAGATTTAATTCTTTTCCAGAAACATTGATCACATTGCACAATGTCAGTATATTCTGGACAATGCATTGACACCTTATGCATTGATATTGGCTAGTTGAAGCTTGTTGATGAAATTAACCGAGCATGCTCTCTCCTTACAGCTCCATCTAGATACCA
>NW_019254176.1:0-1194 GCF_002742605.1 Olea europaea var. sylvestris
AAGCGTTCCAAATACGCAAGTGCTCACACTTTGGAAAAATGGCCAAAATCCCTCGTCGTCACGACGAAGTGGTGAGTTCAATCTAAAACGGTCGCTACATTTCTAAAAAGTACTTATGGTCCCAAAACGGACACCGGGTGCAAAAGTTGCGTTCAATTCTTCGTACGTCGACAATCCAAGCGTTCCAGATATGCAAGTGCTCATTCTTTCGAAAAATGGCCGAAATCCCTCGTATGTCACGACGAAGTGGTGAGTTCAATCTAAAACGGTCGCTACATTTCTAAAAAGTACTTATGGGCCCAAAACGGACACCGGGTGCAAAAGTTGCGTTCAATTCTTCGTACGTCGACAATCCAAGCGTTCCAGATATGCAAGTGCTCATTCTTTCGAAAAATGGCCGAAATCCCTCGTATGTCACGACGAAGTGGTGAGTTCAATCTAAAACGGTCGCTACATTTCTAAAAAGTACTTATGGGCCCAAAACGGACACCGGGTGCAAAAGTTGCGTTCAATTCTTCGTACGTCGACAATCCAAGCGTTCCAGATATGCAAGTGCTCATTCTTTCGAAAAATGGCCGAAATCCCTCGTATGTCACGACGAAGTGGTGAGTTCAATCCAAAACGGTCGCTAAATTTCCAAAAAGTACTTTTGGTCCCAAAACGGACACCGTGTGCAAAAGTTATGTTCAATTCCTCGTACGCCGGCAATCCAAGCGTTCCAAATATGCAAGTGCTCACTCGTTCGAAAAATGGCCGAAATCCCTCATACGTAACGACGAAGTGGTGAGTTCAATCCAAAACGATCGCTACATTTCCAAAAAGTACTTATGGTCCCAAAACGGACACCGTGTGCAAAAGTTACGCACAATTCTTCGCACGCCGACATTCCAAGCGTTCCAAATATGCAGGTGCTCATTCTTTCGAAAAATGGCCAAAATCCCTCATACGTCATGACGAAGTTTTGAGATAAATCCAAAAAGGTCGCTACATTTCCCAAAAGGACTTACGGGCCCAAAACAAACACCGGGTGCAAAAGTTATGCTCAATTCTTGGTACGCCGACAATCCAAGCGTTCCAAATATGCAAGTGTTCACATTTCAAAAAACGACCTAAATCCCTCATACATCACGACGAAGTGGTGAGTTCAATCCAAAACGGTCGTTACATTTCCAAAAAGTACTTATGGGCCCAAAA
>NW_019254177.1:0-1194 GCF_002742605.1 Olea europaea var. sylvestris
GGAAACGGCCCACGAAATTGGACCCGAGGCATAGACTCTGGATCACGGGATTTTAGCCAAAGTCCTTTGTCTGGGCCTCCAAAATAATTAATTTCCTTATTAATTATGTCAGGTTGAAAAAGTGCTGGACAGAAAATTAACATAGCAAAACCGTACCACGGGCAATTTTGTCATTTGTCGCGATGGTGTCGGAATGGGCTGAAATTTGGCGGTTGATTGGAAACGGCTTGCAAAATTGGACTCGAGGCACAGACTCGGAATCACGGGATTTTAGCCAAATTCCTTCGTTTGGGCCTCCGAATAATTAATTTCCTTATTAATTTTGTGAGGTTGAAGAAGTGTTGGACAGAAAATTAACAAAGCAAAACCGCACTAGGGGCAATTTTGTCATTTGTCGCGACGATGTCGAAACGGGCTGAAATTTAGCATGTTGATTGGAAATGGCCCGCGAAATTGGTCTCAGGGCACAGACCTGGGATCAAGAGATTTGTAGCCAAATTCTATCGTTTGGACCTCCGAATAATTAATTTTCGTATTAATTATGTCAGGTTGTAGAAGTTCTGGACCGAAAATTAACAACACAAAACCACACCATGGTCAATTTACTCATTTATCGCGACGGTGTTGGAATAGGCCGTAATTCGGCAGGTTGATTGGAAATGACCCGCGAAATTGGACTCGGGGCACAGACCTGGGATCACAGGATTTTAGCTAAACTCCTTCGTTTGGGCCTCCGAATAGTTAATTTCCGTATTAATTATGTAAGGTTGAAGATGTGCTAGGCAGAAAATTAACAACGCAAAATCGCACTAGGGGCAATTTTTTCATTTCTCGCGACGGTGTCGGAATGAGCCGAATTTGGCAGGTTAATTGGAAACGGCCCGCGAAATTGGACTCGGGGCACAGACCCGGGATCACGGGATTTTAGCCAAATTCCTTCATTTGGGCCTCCGAATAATTAATTTTCTTCTTAATTTTGTCGGGTTGAAGAAGTGTTGGACAGAAAACTGACAAAGCAAAATCGCACCTAGGGCAACTTTCTCATTTTTCTCGACGGTGTCGTAATTGGCCGAAATTTGGCGGGTTGATTGGAAACGGCCTACAAAATTGGACTCGGGGCACAGACCCGGGATCACGGGATTTTAGCCAAATTTCTTCGTTCGGGCCACCGAATAATTAATTTCAGAATTAATT
>NW_019254178.1:0-1194 GCF_002742605.1 Olea europaea var. sylvestris
CAGATATAGTTAATCAAGTAGATAAATTCGAGTTTGATCCCATATCTGATATGGGACATACTTTGGATCAGGAAGTAAAGACTGATGAGGACATGACAGCTCTATGTGAATCTAGTAGGATCATTTGACCTTTAAGAAGGTGCGAATCCATGATCATTAATCAGGTATTAGTGATCCAGGACAATGAACCTGCTAGTTGCAATAAAATAAAGTCAAGTGTTGACTTAAAAGAGACAGCATGAGGCCATGATACTCGAGATGAACTTGGCGTATGTGAACAAGGTTTGGACCTTGGTTAAGCCTCCTGATGGAATAAAACCCATAAGGTTTTGTAAATAGTTTACAAGGGAAATGTCGATATGGAAGTGGATATCCATATATACAAAGCAAGGCTAGAAGCAAAGATTAAATGTTGACCTTGCTGAAACTTTTCTCCTGTGACCTTACTGAAGTCCATTCGGGTTTTATTTGCAACAGTTGCATATCGTAACTAAAGGTTAAGATAAGTCTCTATGAAGCTGAAATCTTCGATTTGACGAAAAAAGTCAAAGTGTTTGATTTTATCAAATTTGAAGACGAATTGTATATTTACAAAAAGATAGTGGGAGCATTGTCGTGTTCCTAATATTATAGAAAACGATATCCCTATGTTTCAATCGTTGAAATAATGATTGTTAAAGGATTTATTCATAAACGAAATGGGATAAGCAACTTGATTTATAGAGGTAGATCTAGAAGATTGCTTAACTCATCCTAATTTACATAGATGAAATCTTGAGAAGATTTCTTATGGAGAAACTGCTTTACTCTTAAGCGGTATGTTGGAAAGGTTTCAAACGTGAAGCAACCGTTGATTCAATAGCAAAAACCTAATACATGGATACTTCAGAAGTGGCAAAGAGTTGCAATATGGATCATGATGTTCATAAATGAACTTGGAGTAGTTCTTGATATTGTTGATCACATACAATAATATTGTGATAACAATAGAGCCATTGCGAAAGCAAAGGAACTGAGATCTCATCAATGATCCAAACATGTATTAAGGCGGTATAATCTTATCAAAGAGATAATACATAGAAATGACGCAAAGAGAAGAGCAAATTTCCATATTTAATAATATTGCAGATCCACTGACAAAGAGTTGTCGTAGTATAAACATAATCGTCATGTAGACTTATGATATTTGATACA
>NW_019254179.1:0-1194 GCF_002742605.1 Olea europaea var. sylvestris
CCAATGTTATACTTTAATGTTGGTAGATTTTGTTATCTTCTTCTATTATTAAATTTGGTAACTAATACGATTTAAACCAATATTGTATAAGAGTACACACTAATGTACCATTGCCATCGACCATGCTCGTTCAAGGTGATGATTCCATTAACATAAAGAGGCGACAATTGACACGGGTTTGAGTGCTTGCTGTATCGATTGGGACTCCATTCATAAGGGAGAGCAGAAAGAGAGCCAAACAATGTTAAATCAAGCCAACATATTGGATACATTCTAGGAGCTAACTAGAGAAAATAGTCATTTATTCTCAAGGAAAGCATAGCTGTTGTTTTTAAGTAGTTAATGATGTGATATTACTTTTGGTTTTGTTTCTTTCACAAAGAAAAATTAACATGAAAGCATTTTTGTGTAGCTTTGTAATTTAGATATGCTTACATTTCCTAGTAGTGATGCGTTTTCTTTCATTTGGGTATAACCTTTACTTAAACTTTGTGTGCTTCTAGAGGATTTATGTGGTAATGTATGTACATAATATTGTGCATCCGATTATCCTTATTGCCAATGATTTACGTGGTAACATATGCACGTAATGTTGTGCATCTGATTATCCTTTATGCCCAAATGTTTAATCTAATTCACTACTTTGCAATGAACTATCGAGAGTTACCGAGACAATATGTCGAGACTGACAGTTGAACTGTTTGCAGCTAATGAAATATTTTTGGCTAGTTAACTACTTTGCATGTAACATCATTTCTACACGACCAATACCTACAAAGAATAATGACACGAAATTGATAATATAATATAAAATGTTAATGCCATCATTGTATGATGCAAAATTCAACTTCAACCCTTCAAGCTTTGTGTTCGAACGGGGTTCAAACATGTGGCTCGATTATGGCCAATTTTCCCATACCGATTGAATTTCATGATGCGTAGGCTAAACTTGTATTATTAGTTATACCTGAAAAGTTGAGATCGCAATTATAAGCATTCTACACCATCAATATGTCAGTATTTAATGGCATGAAAGTTGCACTTTCGATTATTTAAATTCAAATAATAGCAAATACGTGAAACCAACAGCTAAAATGCATATCCTAACATTTCAAAAATGTCAAATTCAACAGTTGTTTTGATAGTTTAATTGTTGAAACTGACAGAAGCATGTATTGGTGTGATTGGAAGACA
>NW_019254180.1:0-1194 GCF_002742605.1 Olea europaea var. sylvestris
TCTGCTCCACTACTTGTGGCGACTAGCACCGATACTCATAGGCTGCTGCATTTGCAGCACCGTGCGTTGCCCCATTTTTGAGACTGTGCTAACGTTGATATAGCGACACTCGGTCACAATGTTGAAATGGCCAAGTGAGGTCGGCATCGCAAGTAAAAAGGAAGGAAGAAACGTAGATTAAGTAAAGCCAGGAAGATTAGGGTTGACTTGGGAATGGTGGCTTCACATGCACTTTTTGAATTTGTGAGCCCCTGCTTTGTAATTTCTATATAGGTCGGGTTGCAATTTTTAAAAAGAGGTCTGTTCCGCAATTTATGAAATTGAGAGGCTTTGTTTGTAATTTTAAACCAGGGGCCAATTTACAATTTTCAAAAAGAGTTTTGAATTTAAATTTTTAAATGGTTTTAAAATGATTTTCAAATGGGTTTTGACCAAAATTTGAATTTTGACCCATTTAAATTTATATTTAAATTTGACGATTTTATATATATTCGTTAAAATTTAATTTTAACTTAAATATTAAATTTTGGCCCTAAATTGAATTTTATTTTATTTTGGAGTTTTTATCCTAAATTAAAATGTTAATTCAATCGTAATTAGAGTTGGAATCTAATTTAATATTTAATTAAAATTTTATTTTAATTAAATTATCCACTGTAATATAAACCCCTTTTGGCACCCATTCTCTTTCATTTTTTTTACTCTCTCTTATTTTCAACTAGATAATCTTTTACAAAATAATATTACACATAAATCGAAATTTTTTTATTCTTTTTCAACCACACATTTTAAAAAATAATAATAATATTCCAAACATTAAAATTTGAAAAAAAAAATTGGGGGCCAAACAGGGGCATATTCTTGAAATTAGAGTTAGCCTCTAATATGATATTTAATTTGAATTTGATTTTAACTCAATTGTCTCCCCTTAAGAACTTTGGAATTAGAGTTGGATTCTAATTTGTTATTTAATTCAAATTTGATTTTAGTTAAATAAGTTTTACCTAAATTTTAGAATTAAAGTTGGATTCTAATTTGGTATTTAATTAGAATTTGATTTAATTAAATAGTTTTGCTTTGATTTAATTAAATAGTTTTGCCCTATAATTGTGGAATTAGAGTTGAACTCTAATTCGGTATTTAGTTAAAGTTTGATGTTAATTAAATAAACCTGCTAATTAAATTAATTGATTG
>NW_019254181.1:0-1194 GCF_002742605.1 Olea europaea var. sylvestris
CTTAAGGTTAGGGTTTAACCTTTTTTTGAAAACAACTATCGGCACAGTTTCATGGGTCGAATCTCGCCCCATTAAGGAACAATTTCTCAGTAGAACTCATGGATTCATTTTTTGATGGGATTATAGGAAAAATAAAGAAAAAAGTAAGAGCTACAAATTTTCATTTTCGCACCTCTTTTATAGTATATGTATGTACCTAACCACTGAAAATTCCTCCATCAGGGCTCCATGCCTGGTTATTAATACGTCTTCGTTCCAAAAATTTGTTGTTCCACATTGCCCATTTACTAGAATTCCATGTGCTTTGTTGGGTTACATTGTATTCTGGGTTTCCCTGCAATTCCCTTCAATTTTAAATTAAAGATTTCTTTTGGCATTTCCTTCAATAAAGACGCAATTCTTGAGGAAAGTTAGATGAATAATCTAAAAAGATATTTGGCTTGCCAATTGGATGGTAAGAGATCTGGGCTTTAAAGTTTCCAAGGCAATTTTGATACCTGAATCCCATCAAATACAGACAAACCTAAATAGGTGGGGTGGCGTGGGGTGGGGGAGCGTGGGTGGAGAAGATGAATAGTGTTTTTCTTTTTTCGATTTTTGATTTAATTTCTTTTATATTAGTTTTTTATATTAAAAATGTAAAGTTACTCTTTTGCCCTTCAAAAAATTAGTCAACATTTGGTCATACATTTTGATTTTTAGTCAACTATCAGAGAAATTCTATTAATTTGGACTCCAGATGAGTGTTTTTGAAAGATTTGATACTGTGTGTGTTACAAATTAAAGATTTGGATCAATTTTGCATAAAAGTCAAAGATTGGATACCGTGGCTGCAATTTCCCTTTTTCTAATAACAAAGATAATGCAGTTTTAAGTTTAAGAGTAAGACATATTCCTCTTTCTTTTTCTTTTTTAATAATTTTGATCTAACAATACCGTTCATTACAATTGTTATCATTGATTTTCTATATTTCACATAGATTATGCAGTTGAAGCGTATGATAAAACATAATGTTCATACCTTTTGTCAATGTGACCTAGTAACACCGTTCATTACTAATGTTCTCATTAGTTTTTTATGCTTAATTAACATTAATAACAGAGTGTGAGCATATCTACTGATCTTATATTAATAAAGTTGAATATGCCAAGTCATTGTTTATGTACAAATTGGAAGGTTAGTGAATCGTACAT
>NW_019254182.1:0-1194 GCF_002742605.1 Olea europaea var. sylvestris
ATCTATAGTTAAAAAGTTGGGAAAAGTTATGGGTCCATGTGCAAAAACTATTTTATGGAAAGAGTGTGTTTTGAAAATGAGTTATAATGAATTTGTACCAAAAAGTGGCTTAAATTTATTCTTCTTTGTTATTATTTCCTTTTACTTTCTGATCCATCTATCAACTATTGCCTTTTCATTGAACTCTGTCGATAGCTTGATTATCTTGCCAATTTTGTGTTTCTTCTATTAGACTACATATTCTACTTTGTTAAGCTGAATACAAGATTGCGTTTTAGGTACTCGATTGCATTCAATGATCATCCTTTCGATTAGCTTAGTGAAGAAGTCACAGTGCTTGGTGTATACTATTCAAAGTTGTTGCAAGAACATGATGCAATCATTATTTCTTCTATATCTTCATTTCCTGCATCTAAGGAACTTGGGGCCAATCAACCAATTCAGATTGTGTTATCAAGAAATCCAAATTCCCAATCCAGCTAATGATGCCACTTCTAAAGTCTTAATCTTCACCGAGAAAGAGATGAATGTAGACCCAAAAACAAGTCAGAAAGAAATTGAGACCGTTGTTTTTGATAGAATAAGTCTGATTTCAGTTTTGGAACATTGCAAGCATCAACGATTATGCAGTGTCTAGCTGGATTTAAGAGGGGATTATGCAAATTTTGAGGGTATACAAATATAGGGTTTCGAACAAAACTTGTTCCAAAAACTGGCGGTAGAGGTGTTGTCAATTTGGCGTGGAAGTGAACAAATGGCATTGAAGCATATCTATGTAGAACAATGGGTGAAGAATTTGACATCCATGGTCTCAGGTAAAATCATTCTGTTGGTGGGTTATTTCGAATGAAATTGTCTGGACTCATGGCAAGCGAACTCTCTGAACGACAACAATTTGTTTTCTAGTCACAAAGTGGAATCTCTGCCCCTTATAGAGCTGGATCAATTTGATCGTCAATGGCATTTTTATTGAAAAATTCTTGCTACCAGAAATGAGATGCTACCATGTAATGGTAATTCCATCATAGATTTGATTAATTTGATCAAAATTGTTGAAAGATTAAATAATAATGGTTTTCTTATATAGTTCTAATTCGATGTTTAGCAATAGATATCCAATCTGAAAGCTGGTGCTGTTATACTTAAATTCTAAATCAATATATTAAATTAGATTAATTTTCATACAAATATATT
>NW_019254183.1:0-8817 GCF_002742605.1 Olea europaea var. sylvestris
CACAAGAACTCATTAATAAGGGCCGGTATGTGCTCGGGAATTAGCTCGGGAATCACACTTTCATAGATTGAGGCTTCCCTAGACCTCAAGAACATGTGATCAAGATCAATCATCAAAGGCGATGTATTGCTCGAGCTTAATTACTTTAAGCGTCCAATCTATGTTTAACAAAATCTTCGGGATAAGGATCCAAGGTTAAGATCGAGCTTGTTACTTGTTCGCCAGGTCAGGTTAACCCCAATATAATGACGAGGTACGTCAATTACAATTGTCATTTCTTACAATTTAGTCCTCGAGATAATTTTTCATATTAAGGAATGACCCTAAGATCAAGCTATTACCTTTGTCTGAAACTTCATATGGATTAACTCTCGAGGTCGAGCTAGTTCACCCTTTATATATTTTCAATTAATGGTCAAGCTTGCTTTATATAATGGTCACTCCATTTAGTTTAGTCTTCCAACGAACTTAAAGCTCGAGCAAAACAAAATCGAAATAGCATAATAAGAGAGCACGTTAAGCACGACAAGAATAAGTTGAATTAGAGCAAAAATTTTCATTCAGTACAAGTGAAGGAGCCAAAAGTATTCAAAAACAAAAAGAATACAGAAACTAGTCTAAGTCCTCGGCTTCTTCTCCCGAGGCCGGGCTTCGTTGCTCATCCCCTACGTCCTCGCCATCAATATCGACCTGCTGGTCGTCGGTGTCTTCCTCGGACTCTAAAAGCTCGAGGTCTTCAGCAACTTCTGGGATGTTCTTCAAGTCCTCGGGCTTAGCATTAGGCTTCGAGCGCAAAAATGCCCGAGCCTCTTTTAAAGAATAGAAGTACGAGCCCATGGCGTAGTCTCCCTTTAGCCCATTGAACTCCTCGGAGGTTTTGAAGTCCTCAATGGCGATGCCCCGAGCTTCTGTCAGACGAGCTTCAAAATCCCTCTTCAAATGCTCGATCTCAAGCTTTAAATCCTCGACCTCATCCTTGGCCATCCCAACCTCTTCTCGAGCCTTCTAAAGGTCATTCTTGGCGTCAACGTTTTTCTGAAGAAGAAAGCGCTCAGCCTCCATGTTAACTATTTTCTTTTCACATGCCCGAGTAGAATCCTCGAGCTCAGCAGTTTTTTGGGCCTCATCTTTCCCCTTCAGAGAAATACCTCGGGCAATACTCAGTGTCTACAACATATAAAATCCGAGCTTAACGATCGAGCCATAGAAATCCTTAACTTGCACAAGTAAAATGAACGAGCTTACCTTCAGCGTAAGGGATTCAGGAGCTTTCGTGCCCTCATCGAAGCTGAGGTCCTTTCGATACTTGTCCACAATGCTTGACACCAGAGGACACCAATCAGGATCTCGATTTTGAAAAGAAGGCACAGGAAGGGCCTCATCCTCGAGGTCAACAACCTCGGGAGTACTTCTTGACCGAGGATTTGATCGAGAAGTAGCAAGCAGAGCTTCATGCTCATCACCTATTGCCCCAATGGTCAGGGATTGTCCCTGAGTAGAAGGCTCGCCAGGCCCACTTTTAACAGTTCCAGGCCTTAATCATGAGGTCTCTTTTGTCCCTTTTTTGACCTGGGGCTCGGACTTGAGGGGCCCTTGACTTCTTATTCACGACTTGTCGAAGAGCTGAAGGATCGAAAGTCATCTATGCAAAGATAAGTAATTAGCGTGAGCATAATTATAGATTCAAAGATAGATCGATGAGGGAAGAAGGTAAAAGTATGATCCCTATCCTCAACGCCTTTCACATCCGCAAGATTGAGAGCATCATCCCGCAGGATGTCATCTATATCATAAACAAGAGGTTCGAGGTTCTCTAACATCTCCCTATCCCTTTTTAAAGACTCAAAATAGGCCTGACCTTCACAAAACATAGCCGTGTCAAGCAAAACCCACCTAGGGCTAAAAGGAAGGTCAAAATCCTGAGGTATGACATAAAACCACTTTTATTTTCACTCTTTTAATGAACTTAGCATCGTCAGTATCCTGAAACCTCCTCAAAATGAAATATAGGAAAAACATATATATTGAGGTAGCTGTTTCAGATCGAAGACCATTTTACAAAGGTCGATATACGGTGTAATACCTAGGTATCTACAAGCTATAAAAAGGTAGATAAGCATCCTCTATCCATTAAGCACGAGCTGTCCAGAGCTCATGTTGTGCTCAACCAGTAAAGCCACAAAGAAGGGGTGCATGGGCCATCTAAATCCACCCTTTAGAGAGTCTCTAAAAATTACAAACTTCCCATCCTGAGCAGTGGCCATCCTATCCTCACCCCCTAGCGTCCTAATATCACACTTAGGCATGAGCCCATGCTCCCTAGCCGTCGATATCGCTAGATGCTTCTTAAATTTACAAGGGAGGTCGGGGTATCTACAAGCGGGATACCTTGTGCTCGAGGTTGGGCATTAACGGGCATGGCCATGGGTATGCTCGAGCGTCCCCTGTCCTCGGGAGTATTCCTCGAGGAAGAGGATGAAGATTCACTATTGCTACTAGACATCCTGACCTAGGTAAAAAAAGTGTCTAAAGAATAACTTAAGATCTCGAGGTCTTACCTTAAAGTCGACGCCTAAAAACCCACAAAAGTTTTTATCCTGACGATTAGCAAGAGAAGTTCACTGAGAGTGAAAAGTAAAAAATGAAAAGCGAACAAAGTATTTATAGGCAACAAAAGAAGGGAGTCCAAAAGTCACTACCCCGATCGTTAGATTTGGCCACGTGTCCTGCATCCAGCCCATATCATTTTTTACCGTCTTTTCTTATCTAGGGCTTACCTCAATACCACACCACCCCTGCTGAACCCTTGTCTCCAAGAACCTCCTCGAGCTTATACACCCGAGCTCTTCATCTTCGGGCTTCTCTGCACCTATCCTCGAGCAAAATCTTCGAACATTGGTGCGCAGGGGCTATTTTCCACATATCCCGAGCATATAACCCCGAGCCCTTTTGGTGGACCCATTTCACGATTTGTGCCTCACATATGCTCGGGATACTAATGAATCCTCAGGATTGACCCCTATTCCCAATCACATTTATCTGACTAAGGATCCCAAAACACATGGATATCCTCGGGAATATACCTCGAGCATATCCCCTTGAGCATCTCGACGACTATCTTGTCCACGCTATGAAAAGACGTATCTCTTAAGAGCTATAATCTGACACCTATGCTTCAACCCACATCTCCTGAACCCAAGACAGACCTCCTGAAGATAGTAATTGATCTTCTAATTAATCATAGTAGAATTCTAACACTGCTTTCTTGTAGGACTCTATCAGATAAGACTATCTAACTAATTGAATCCTATCAGGAAAGCACCATATACCTCTATAAATACAGAACATTGGGCCATTATTCAGGTATGTTTTCATTAATCTCCAGCTTATAGCCTCACGCATATAATTTTCTTTCTAACTTAAGCATCGGAGGAGCGACGAGAACATATCTCGTTGTCTTTGTTTCAGGAACCGGAAGACACGATCGTATTTATTCAAAGTCCTCAAGCTCTAGAAATCAACAGGTTCGATTTTTGGTAGCATCAGGTACCAAGGAAGAACATGTACACTAAATCTTCAGTATACTTCCACAATCTGATCAACCACATGATCATCGAGCAATAATCTAGAATGACTCGTGATCACCAAAATTGCCTCCAAGAGTACACACCCGAAATCCCGGCGTATCTACATGGAAAAATCATCTAGTTGATAACAGCTTGAAAACAAACTGAGCAATCAAAGCCATCTCAAAAATTTTCTGAACAAAATAGAACCCATTAGCAGTGCAGTATACAAACTTGAGAATTTAGGTATATTGATAATCAAAATTTCACAATTGAATTTAAATGTTTTCGGTATAAATCGTGATGCAACAAAATGGATCATTCAACTTAAAAAAATAAAAAATAAATAAAAAAATTCTTGCTAATTATCTATGTATCAGAAGGCTCAATTTTTTACCACTATTCAATAGATAAAACCGGGAAGACGAAAATGGCAGCTCGGTGCAGTCAATTGCAAGAATTGGCAGGTAGAATAAATGCTGTCTTCATTGTGGAATTGCAAGTGTTGGGCGAGGTCTGACAACGTTCAGCACTTCTCTAGCAGTTGTCTGCAACAATAAAATAAAGATATTAAAACATAATTATCAGGATGGATTAGTGTCATAACACTTACAAATCAATGCATAAATTCACCTCAAAAAAAGAGAAGGAATCGCCTAAGAAACGGGGCTCTTTGACTCCTAACAATCTTGCTACTGCATAGTATATAACGAATTTGAGTTTTTGTCAAATTCCTGAGGAAATAAAATTCATATGATTTCATTAAGGGTATTAAATAATATCATTAGTTAAGCAATAAAATCTTGAACATGGAGAATGATAGAGAGCACATTTGGCTTAATCATATATAAAGTTTAAATATTAAAATCTGGTAAGCTTTGTATTTTGTAAGCATGAAAAATTTGTTAAGACATAACAGCAACCATCCTTTTGGATAAAAATTACTAATTCTGAAAAGTTAATTTTGTCTTTGTATAAAGAGGTACTTTATAAATTAAAATGTTAAAATAACCTAAAAGGACATTCTACTTCTGTATCTCCTGAATAGCTATTTATGCCGTCTTTCTTAAAAAATTTTAGCTACATATATTTCTCCCATTCGATATTATTTAGCTTCAAATTTTGCAAATTTCAGTGCACCAAATGTTGTTGACACCTTACTAAAACTAGAGCCAGGTGCTAATTTATTATTTAGAATTCGTGTCTTTTTCTTTGTCCTACCAAAGAAACCAGAAGACAACCCAGTTCACCATTCTCCCAGGAATAACTTATGATCATCTTAGGGATTTCTGGTCCCTGAACCAAAGTTTTCTACTCATTTTGATTTTGCATACCGCTCAAGTCTTTGATTGGGCTACTAACAGAGTGGATAAGAAGAATGATGTGATTTAGGATAGTAAACAAAAATAAATCTGAGTGAAGGTATAAGCACAAGTATCTTAGCTATTCTGATGTTGCGATCGTACATGTGGTTGTGTGCGAGTAGTCACGTGGTTGCAAGATGCGACATGATGAATAAAGATTGACAAGAGGTAGGCACCAGTTTTAGCAGGCTTGGAAGTTGGACAGAGGCAATGAGGGTTGTGGTAGCAGGAAAGCTAACAAGAAGGCTGCACTTTGTGCAAAAGTTGTCTTATACGGAGTTCTAAAAAAATAAATGAGGGTCTATTAGTCAATTTTTGGCGGTCAACCTAAAAGAGTAATCAAGCTACCAACTTATTTCTGAAGAGCTCATTTTTTAAGCTCACTTGCCATTCTTTAATATAGTACAGAACACTTGTAAACCGATAGCATGTTGTTATGTTGTTTTGACCCAAAAAAAAAAAAAAAAAAAAAAAAAAGGGACTACTTCTGGGTTTTGCCAGGACTAAACGTGGGAATTCTTGATGGTCAACAACCAGGTAATAGGTAAGAGGCATTTCCCATAATCCCATAATGTATGACAAAATGAAATTTATCGTTTCTGCAGATTCAAATAATGTTGATACACCTAATTACTTATTATAAGACTAACATAGTTACAAATAGAATATTGCCAGAAATACCTCAGTGATGCTCTCCAGTTCAGCAGTACTGTCACTATTTCTTGATCCTCAATATTCTAGCAAAACTGCAAGCAAAGTTTCATAATGCCGTCCAGAATCCAGGACACAGAACCAATGTCCAAGAAAGATTGTGAAAGTAATGCAGATAAGTACGTGCAGGCATATAGTCAATAAAATGACAGTTCCGACTCTCTCTCCAGTCGAGCAATGGAGAATAGATCCAACACTCGATGCACACAATCATCAGTCGTTTCTCTGAACTCAGGATATTACAGCAATAATGTAGAAATTACAATTTATTGGTGAGACCATATTTAAACTAGACCCTCGTATATCTTGGCAATTTATACATCAAAAGCAGACTCGAGAGCTCATCATAAACTTTTCCATACAACTTTACTGATGCATCCTATTTTCATTTTGGCAATCCTTAATCCTTATAGCCCAGGTTATTTACCGAATGAAACAAAATCAAATAAAAGGAGATTGTGCAATATTGAAGTGATTACACAAGACGAGGTGTGTATACAACCTGGTAATCCAAGAGTAGTTTCTTTTTATGCATATTATTATTTAGCACTAAACTTAGTACATAAATGCACTACATCTCAAAAGTACAAAGCTTATGTTTGTAAGCCAGGTCATACGAGATCATAAATGGTTGATTAGTTTGGTATCCCTATAATCAAGACTACCTCGTAGCCAGGAATCAGAACCACGAGTGTACCATCCAGTAAATAACAATTGTCAAAACTGATAAATCAAAGCAAAAAGCACGAGAGATGGTCATATAGCGTGAAATCTTTCGTGTTACTTGTCGAAGATAATATTTAAGTGATATACATGTGGCCATATTTAATATCTTAAGTTTTTAGATCAATTGGTTCAACATGGTATAAAAGCACGTAAAGGTCTTAGATTCAAGTCTTGCCACCACTCATTTAAAGAAAATTGTCCACGTGTTAGACTTTGATGGGAGAAAATAAATCCACCCTACATGTGAGAGTGTTTTGAAGATAATATTTCAATTATATACACGTGGCTATATCAACAGCTTAGATTTTTAGATCAATTACAACATTACTTACTCTTGATGGTAGTTAACCAATTCTGTAAAATCACAAGAATTTTGGATGTTAGCTTGCAAGACATTCCACTGAGATTCTATCACATCCACCTGGGAAATTAGAAGAACAGCTTTTCATTGATCTGAAGCATTCTTAATTAGGTACATATGAAAATATCAAAAATTCTACATAGCCATTATATTATAGTAGAACTTTAATGAAATATCTCTGAAGTTGATTGATAATCATATTATGGTGTATTCACACGTTTAATATAGACTAGTCGATGCCACGTACGTTGCACAATTATTGTATTTAATATGTCTTTATTAGCGTGATGTAGAGATTTTAGTTTTCTTGATATAATCCTAACATGCTTTTGAAATTTGAATTAAATTTTTTGACATGAATCTTCTCTGGCAGTTAGTAAAAATTAGATTTAAAATTGTGGAAATATAAGTAAAAGATAATTTATAATTTTGCTATAGTAAAGATGGAATCTTGAGATTATTTATAAAACAAATGATATGAAAAGATTAGACTTATAATTTGAATTTCGACAGACACCAAATGAAGGTGTATATTTGGAAGTGTATGTAGATAGTTTCTTGGAAGTGGAAGAGAGAGACAGTGGACATGGTCCTTAATATACAAATGGTCAAAGAAGATAATAATTTGGACGAAAAAATGTTGTAGAGAACAGTAAAAGAAAAAGCAAAAGCAAAGAATCTTGTAGGCAAAAGATAAATGCCAAAAAAGAAAGAATCTTGCTGCATGAATGCCACTTCTTCACCTCAAATTCATAACTCATTCATTTTTCATCTGCATCTTCAATTCATTCATCTCAAACGAATCTCAAACTAATTACAGTCTATTTCAAACGAGTTAAGCAATAAATTCTAAGGTAAGTTGATTTTTATGAATAATGCTTATTTATATGAATAACTTACTATTTTTAATCTGTTGGTATTTATGGAAGAAAGGTGAAGTTTGTGGAGAAAATGAAGTTGCTAGTGTGAGAAGCAAGTGGCTTCGTGCGAAGTCCCCGCTTCATGAGGGGAATCTGCCTGCAGTGCGGGGACTCCACACATCTTCGTGCGAGGAACCTGCCTGCAGTGCAGGAACTCCGCACCAATTTCGTGTGGAAGTCTACGGGGATCGGAATTCACTTTTTTTTTTGCTTTTTTTTAAAGTTAAATTATAATTTTTTTATATAAATTGGAGACAAAATCTCAGAATTAGAAAATATATATTAAATCTGATGATTGATATGCTGACAGCAATTTTTTTTCCATCTTACATGATATATATCATATATAAGTATATGAAATCAAGAACATATCTTGGTATGCATTATGACATTTTATTTATATATGTTCTATTATTTGTACAGATGTCTTTAGATTATATACTGTCATCAAACCAATGGTTTTCTACTACTATCGCTAATACCCCAATTACCAATATGTAAAAGATTGTATAGAATTGCTTCAAGCAAATGAGCAATCACTTTTACTCTCTAGCAGTAGCAGTTCATGGATTTCTTTATGGATTTATGTATAGAGATGAAGAGTAACAATTCAGCTGGTAAACTAATACATAAATTTATAATGAGTGGGTGAGGTTGGACGATCATTTTGCTTGTTTTGGCTTGCAAGAATTTTGTATAATCACAGGATTATCTTGCCATGAAGTATCTGTTAATCTTGATCCCAACAATTATTGACTTAGAGATCAATATTTTGAAAGGAAAAAAAGAATTAACATGATAATGCTTTACGATGCATTCCAATTGTGTGAAGTGTGAAGATCCAGAGGATAAATTAAAATTGGGATTGGTGATGTTGGTAGAATGTGTTTTGACACCAACGGAAAGATATATTGATTACCGAACTTTAGGCATTGTTGAGCAGCTGAACAATTTTCTGCTGTATCCTTGGGGGCGTAAGGCATACTTTGTTTTGTTGAAATCGTTGCAACAATCACATATTGAAAGAATACAAAGAATGCAACAGTCTGGCCAAAATGAATGTAGATATATACTACATGGATATCCTCTTGTCTTTTAGGTATTTTTTTCTAATTTATTTACTTTATATTTTGATTTTATATGTATGTAATATTGATTTTGAATTCTCT
>NW_019254183.1:13699-18766 GCF_002742605.1 Olea europaea var. sylvestris
AAAAAAAAAATACTAAAGTTAAAACAAAAAAAACGTACCATTCTGTCATTTCTTTCACTCTTGTGAAAGGTGTATTTATAAAGAATATGATACGAACTTTTGTAGAAAATTACAGGCCTATTTAAGAATTTTTATACTATATATTAGTGGTGACTATGTATAAAATATTACATGTGACTATGTGTGTGGTAATATATATGCTTGGTACGTAATATATGTACTTGGTAATACATACCAATGAACGACGTAACTCTGAGACGTGTAGCAAAGATGACTGGTTTTTTCTCAACATTCTCTGCTATTACTACACATTCTCTATCTACAAAAGAGTCCCAAAGTGTAAGCACCATTGTTGTGAATTTTTTGTCCAGAAGTATGACATCTTGTACCCACGTTTGATTGCCATCTTTCGATTGAATCATTCGTTTAAGTATGATATCTATTGCAACAGCGAGTATATCTAAAAATTTAAAATTAGAAATGATGTTACTTTTATATGCACCATTAAATAAGTCAAATATATTATCAAACAACAAATGTGTAACTCTTACTCAAATCAGCATTTGTATCAATATATTGTTCAACTTCTTGAAAAGGTGTTAGAATATATTTTGAAAAAACAAATTCCAAAGTATCTTCTTTTACTTCAAGAAGGCGAGTTTCTCCTGATATAATCCAGTGATAAGATCCTATAGAATATTTATAGTTAGTTGTATTGTTCTTTACATAGGCTTTTGAAATAGCATAAGTTTTTCCCAGGATAAGTTGATCTTCAAAAGCACTAATATTGAAATCATATAAGCTAGCTTGGATAATATTGCCCTGAAAAATGAGGAGGAATTTCATAAATGTTGGTATTATGTGTATATGTATATGTATGACATAAAAAGAGTAAACCACTTATCCATACATTAATCCATATATTAGTTGTAATATATTAGTAGTACGTGTATGTGTGAATAAGACTACATCAATATACATCAACTCCAGATGTTGATACCTTCCATTGCCTTGTTTTGAAGGTTTTGGTGATTTTTTCTCTACTACAATAACTTTGGCTTTCCACTTCTGAGTGTTTGAGATAATTTCTAGTATTAGTTGGTATTCTTTCATTTTCAGACTCAAACAAAGATTTCAAAGTAAAAGATTTATGGTGTGTACATATATATATTATATGTTTTTTCAAAAGCAGATCCAGTGATCAAAACAAAAAACGAGATGGTTCAGCTTATAGCGATAAAGTTTGAAAAGAAAGCAAATAAGATCAAATCAACCTTACAGCTATGGGTATTGCCAAGTAAACTTCTATTAACTATGCAAGCAAATAAATTTTTCGAACTTTTTGAGTACAAATACTGATAGTTGAGTATGGTGGAATCAAGCAATAACCAGGGTATGGTTGGTGCAATCAAACAATAATAGAATGAATATGGTAAGCAATCAGAATGACATGGTGAATTCAAGCAATAATCAAAATGGGTATAGTGAATTCAAGCAACGGTCAGAATGGGTACGGTGAATTCAAGCAATAATTGGAATGGGTATGGTGAAATCAAGCAGTATTTCAGAAGCAATATTCAAAATAGGTATGGTGAAACCAGACAATAATCAAAATTAAATGAGATGTTAAATAACTTCACGCAACAATTTTGTTAGTAAAACTATCGATTATTGAATAAAGAAAACCAAAAAAATGTGAGAGGTTGATGATTGGATTATGAGACAAAAACTCAAATGTAAAAATTTTTGAAGTTTAAGAAAGCAAAAAGCAAAAATATATAATAAAAAATATATGCCAACATAATAAAACTACCGATAATTTGCTCAATATAATCTATATCATTTTCTTCAAAAATTATATATTATGTATGTACCATTTATTTAGAAGCCAAAATTCAAATTAAGCAAAATAGCAACACTTTCTCGAGAGAGTTATATAAAATTTCTTATGCATAACCGAATGTCGAATTCCCAATTTACTCAAATGCAAGAGCATAACCTTTCTTTAAATTGTGATGGTCGCAAAATTAACCAAAAACATCAATACTATAGGACAAAAAAAAGTTATATTTCAGTTAAAAATACTGCAGTAAAAAGAAAGGAAAAATGTAGTATATGAAACTGTCGATGAGATAATTAGCGGCTGGATAAACATAAAAATTAATCATTATTGGCTTGGGAATATCATCAGCAAAAAAATGTTTCATAGTCGTATTAGAGTCCTATTATTATGGTTTTTTTTTTGTAAACCATAAATATTGGAGGTTCCCTATTTAATAGTTCAAATACACATGTATCGCCAATTTGTCGCTGCTTGTGTGCCAGAAAATCTACCCAACTATACTAGCGGTGCCCATACATTTGTTCGGGCACCTTGCACAAATTGTGAGGGCGGTGTCCGCACCCGCACAAATGTGTGGATACCCCGCACATTTTTTGTGCGAGCACCACACAAATGTACAGTGTAGCCCCGCCCATTTTTTGTGCGGGCACCACACAAATGTGCGAAGTAGCCCCGCACATTCTCCTCGCTGTAGACGAGAAAATAGACATTTTCGCAGAGTAAGTCAATTTGAAGGCACCGAATTCACAAATTCACAAGTGTGAAAGTTGAAAATGGGAGTTTCTTACACTTTGTTAATACTCAAGCGTGAAAGAAAGAAAAAATTTCTTACAATTGTGCAGGTGCGGGGACACCTGCACATTTTCTATGGAGTACCGCACACCCCGCACATTTGTGTGTGTGTGTGTGTGTGTATAGTTTTTTTATTTCTTTTGATGTTAACGATAGTTTCATAGGTTATACTAATTTTCAATTCTATGATTAATTTTCATTAAGCATTATTGTTTTGCTAGTTGTTTATCAACATGAATATCAACTTACCATCCTAAAACTTATTAGCTTTGACAACTAAATATAAGAAATTATGTCACTTACAAAATAAGTTTCCGTAGATATAGATTTACTTGGATGAAAATAAATCTAAATAGAAGACAAAAATAAATACAAGATATATCAACAAAACTTGCAACAATGATTGATGTTATCTAGCACACATAAAGCAAACCAAACACGATGTATATATCATTTCTAATCTAGACAGTTTAAACACTACATGATTTAAAAAAAAAAAAAAAAGAGAATAGTTGTTGCAAAAAACTTCTCAAATATCTCAATCATCATCCACTCATTTTTTTTTTCCTTTTAGTGCAGAAAAACTTGTGTCATTTATGTTTTCATCACAAGTTATCTTTAAATCTGAAGACTTGAAAGCTTGGTTTGCCTCAGGTAACCAATTTTTGAAGAGAGTGTGTACCAATAATTTTCCTATGCACCAACATTTCCTTTACCTTCTTCTCATAAATTTGAATGTCCATATGCTGCATAAATTAAATTAATTTAGATACTCTAAAAAAAAATATTTTGAAGTAGAATGTCATTTATATTTTGAATAACAACTTCAAAATGCTAGTCACGTTAGAATTCTTACAAAAGTGATCCACTCCATTCCATTCGTCAACTTCTAGAAGCGCAACCTTCATATTCTGCAAAAGAATATTACATAGTATATTTCTGTAAAAAATAATTCTAGAGTAAAAAAGAAAAATACTCTAAAATCAACATTCTATCATAAATATTAGCTGTTGGAATGAATTCTATGTGTACCTTCTTCTTAGGTTAGAATTGAATTTAAGCTCCTTCAGAATGGTTAACTGTCATGAATCAAGTTCAAAATTTCATTATAAACAATATTTTTTGTACAACAACCATGTGATTTATTTTTGCTAGAAAGTTTGATCAAAACTTTTATATCTTTTCTTGTCCTAGCTCGGGATAATGCAACATACAATTGACCATGGAAAAATACGCCTTTCGAAAGATATAAGCCAACAAAATCTAGAGTTTGACCTTGAACTTTGTTAATAGTCATTGCAAAACAAGGATGAAGTGGAAATTGAGTTCTTTTGAATGATATTGATTATTTATCACCTTCAAGTGGAATGAATGGAATTCTAGGTAAAAAAAAACTTGCTTTCCTTGATATTCTCCTGTTCCAATTTCAGCCAAAATCACATTTTGTCTAAATTCACGACAAATCAATCTTGTTCCATTACATAAACCTTCTGCAGAATTAATATTTCTAAGCAACATAAGTGGACAATTACGTTTTAGCACAAGTTCATGTGGAGGAATACCATTCGGAGTTAAACTGCTTAAAAAATCTTCATGAATAAATCCTTCGCTTTTATCAATTACTTCATCAAAACTAAAATAAGTAAACTTCTCTCCTGAAATTTCTTTCAGCAACATGTTGTTTACTAAATCCACATATTCATTTTTTTAGGTTAAAATAATTCTATTCATCATAATATTTAGATTGTCTCCACATGTTTGGAAATTGGAAAATACAATGTTAATTAATTCCTTCAGTGATTTAAACTCATCTTCAAAATTGATGGTGATATCTTGAGGAAGCATAATCATCTGGCATGAATGTTCTCTCTCAATTCCATTCGTAATTTTCAGCAAATATTTAGAAAACAAAGGATCTAATTTAGCTCTCATATTTTGAATCAATGATAGTTGTGTGAAAGAAGGCCATAAATGTGAAAAAACTAAACTTACCTTCATTATATCCTCTTTCATTCCTCTCTGTACCACTGGTAAAACTTGACGAAAATCTCCTCCACGCACAATGACTTTTCCACCAAATGGTATTGGAGATTCAGTAATGTCTTTTAACATTTTATCCAAAACTTCAAAAGCATATTTATGAACCGTTGACGCTTCATCCCATATAATTAGTTTAGAAATTGATAAAAGTTTACCAAGTGCAGATTGTTTACTCACCAAACAACACATATCAGAACTTATTTGAAGAGGAATTTTGAATCGTGAATGTCCTGTCCGACCAGCCGATAATAAAGACGCAGCTACACCAGATGATGTTGTTGCTAATGCAATAAGATTTCGTGATCTTACAGCAGCAAGTAACGTCTTGTATAAGTATGTTTTTTGAGTGCCACCTGGGCCATCAATAAAAAACATTCCATTCTTATCATTCA
>NW_019254183.1:25230-30438 GCF_002742605.1 Olea europaea var. sylvestris
AAAGAAATTGGAAGATACTTATTTGACTAAAACCATGCCTAATAAAGTGTATCTTCTCAAACAATTTTTTGGATTCAAATTGGATCCATCTCTTGATCTTGAGGCAAACATTGATAGATTCAACAGACTATCCCATGACCTAGCCAACTGTGATGAGAAACTCTCAAAAGATCAGTTGGCTGTGGTTTTGTTAAGTTCAATAAGTGATAAATATAGAGATGTTAAAAATGCTATTGAATATGGAAGGGAGACTCTAACTACTGACGTGATAATAAATGTATTGAGAAACAAAGAGTTAGAGTTAAAATCTGAAAAGAGAGAATCTATTAGTTGTGAAAATTTGATGGTTAAGTCCAAACCTAATTCAAACCCAAAGATGGCCAATTTCAATAAGAAACATGGACACAAGAAGAAGGTGAACTTTAAAGATAAAATGAAAAATAAGACTAAGGGTAAAAAATGTTTTTACTGTCTAGGTGAAGGTCATTTTATCAAAGATTGTCATAAGAGACTTAATGACTTGAAAAATAAGTCCAATAATGATGGTGGTGCTGCCCTTGCTTATAAAAATGAGTACAATGTAGATGAAGTTTATGTTGCTACACATAGCTCACCTAGTTAGGAGTGGATCTTTGACTCAGGTTACACCTTTCATATGTGTCCTAAAAGAGAATGGTTTACTGAGTTTGAAAATGTAAATGGAGGTCAAGTGTTAATGGGTAATCGCATGTCATGTCAGGTAAAAGGAATAGGAACAATCACCTTAAGGTTTAACGATAATAATGAATTGACTCTAGAAAAAACTATGTATGTTCCTGACCTACAAAGAAATCTCATATCCTTAGGTGTCCTAGATGACCTAAACTACAACATTGTGATTAATAAGGGGTACATTAAAATCTTGAGGGGCTCTCAACTTGTTGCTGAAGCCCCCAAGAGACATGGGCTTTACATTTTACACACTCAAAACTTTTTTGACTCCACATCAGGAACAATTTCTATCCCCAATGATAAGTCACAACTATGGCACAAAAGATTGGGTCATATTAGTGACAAAGGCTTGCAGATTTTGAAAAAAACAAGGTGCTTTTGGTAAAGATATAATTGAGAAACTCAGTTTTTGTGATTATTGCATACTAGGAAAGCAAAGTAGACTACCATTTCTGCCTCGGATGCATAAATCTGTGTCTATTCTTGAGTATATGCATGCTGATCTTTGGGGACCAGCTTCTATGCCCACACATACTGGTTTTAGATTTTTCCTTTTAATCATAGATGATATTTCTAGGAAAAACTGGTTCTTTCTACTTAAACATAAGTCTTAACACTTTTAATACTTTTAAAGAATGGAAAATCTTGGTTGAAAATCAAACAAATAAAAGGATTAAAGTGCTGAGGACTAATAATGGGTTGAAATTTTGCTATTATGAATTTGATGAATTGTGTAAAGAGCACAGTATTCTAAGACACAGAACAGTGACACACACCCCACAACAAAATGGCTTGGCTAAAAGAATGAACCGAACTATTCTTGAAAGAGTTAGATGTATGTTACTAGGTTCTGGTCTTTCCAAGTTATTTTGGGGAGAAACTGCAAAAACTGCTAGTTATCTCATAAATAGAAGCCCCGCAAGTGCTATACAATTCAAATCACCCGAAGAAGTTTGGACTGGAAAACCTATAGATTTGAGAAATCTAAAAATATTTGGATGTACAGCATTTGCACACCAATCTAAAGGAAAACTTGAACCTAGAGCCCTAAAGTGTGTTTTCTTTGGCTATGGTGAAGGGGTGAAAGGGCATAGACTTTGGGTAAAAGAGATCAAAGGTTATAAGATCATTTTGAGTAGAAATGTAGTGTTAAATGAATCTGATATGCCTTGTTTGAAATCTGAAAATAACACAACTGAATATGGTCAGACTGAAATGAAGGAAGAGGAACTGAAATTGAGGTAGAGCAAGTTAATAATGATAATCTACGACCTGATTAGATTGAAATTAATGAAAGTGTGGCTCAAACTACTGATGAAACTGATCTAAACGAATCTGATTTTGAAGTAAATCAACCCTTAAATGATTATCAACTTGCTAGAGATAGAGAAAGGAGACATATAAGACCACCAATAAAGTTTGATGATGAAATGTCTCTTCTTACTGTTTAGGGGTTCATTGAGAATGAACCCGAGTCTTATAAAGATGCTATGAGTAGTAAGGACTCCAAGCATTGGCTTACTGCAATGCATGATGAGATGGAATCTTTGAAAAAAANGTCTTATAAAGATGCTATGAGTAGTAAGGACTCCAAGCATTGGCTTACTGCAATGCATGATGAGATGGAATCTTTGAAAAAAAATAAAACTTGGACCTTAGTCAAGAGACCTAAGGGAAAGAGAGTTATAGATTGCAAGTGGATCTATAAGATCAAAAAGCGTAAAAAAGATGAGAACGACATTAGATATAAGGCAAGACTTGTAGCAAAGGGGTTTGCTCAAAATGAGGGGATAGATTTTAATGAAATATTTTCCCCTGTTGTAAAATTTACAACTATTAGAGTCATAAATGCCCTCGTAGCTCAATTCAATTGGGAATTGGATCAATTAGATCTAAAAACTGCTTTTTTAAATGGAGATCTTGAAGAAACCATTTTTATGGAACAACCTAAAGGTTTTGAAGTGAATAAAAATTCTGACTTAGTACGCCTTCTTAAAAAATCACTTTATGGTTTAAAACAAGCTCCAAGACAATGGTATAAGAAATTTGACACTTTTGTACTTCGACTTGGTTTTAAAAGAAGTAATTTCGATACTTGTCTTTATTGTAAAGAAAACGGAGGTGAGAATTCACTCTATCTTCTACTTTATGTGGATGACATGATTTTGGCTAGTCATGACATAAAGGAAATAAAGTTAATTAAAGACAAACTAAAATCTGAATTTGAAATGAAGGACTTAGGTCCTATTAGAAAAATTCTGGGCATCGAAATTAAAAGAAACAGAAGAAAGGGCATAAAAGTCTAAATAAAAAATCTTATGCCTTGAAAATACTTGAAAGATTTGCAATGTCTAATGCTAAAAGTGTGAGTTTGCCTTTAACAAATCACTTCAAATTATCTAATGACCAATCTCCCAAAATTGAAGAAAAGTTTAAAAGAATGGCTAGAGTACCTTATTCTAATGCTGTGGGGTCAGTTATGTATCTAATGATCTGTTCTAGACCTGATTTGGCATTTGCAATAAGTGTATTGAGTAGATATAGGAATGTAAACGAGCTGGGCCGAGCCGGCTCGTGAGCCTAAAATTTCGGCTCGGGCTCACCCCGGTTAAAATGGCCGAGCTTTTTTGTGGGCTCGTTGCTCGGCCAAAATAAATAGGCTCGGGCTTTTTTCGGGCCGAGCCGGGCAGGCTTGTTTTCTCCCCTTTTTCTTTTAATAATTCCTGAACTGCTGCCTTGAAGAAGGTAGCAGTTTTGCTACCTTTAGCAACCTCAAATTTAAATTTTTTTTAAAAAGCTCGCGAGCTCACTGGCTGGCTAGGGCAAAGCCGAGTCACGGGCGGCCCGAGCCTGATTGCCATCCCTAAGTAGATACATGTCCAATCCTAGTGAGGTCCATTGGAAAGCTATGAAGTGGCTTCTAAGATATATAAAATGAACTTATGACCTAGGAATTGAGTATAAAAGACAATCTGAAGGTGTTATCTTGAGGGGTTACACAAATTCTGATTATGCAGGTGATAGGGACAACAGAAAATCAACTTCTGCCTATGTATACAATTTATGTAATTCCTATATAAGTTGGAAATCACAATGACAAAAGATTGTTGCTTTATCTTCAACCGAAGCAGCATATATAGCTGCTACTGATGCAATTAAAGAAGGAATTTGGCTAAAAGGACTTTTAAATGAATTTGGCTTCATAAATGATGTTATCTTGCACTCTGATAGCCAATCTGCTATATATTTGAGTAGAAATCCCGTGCTTCATAATAAATCAAAACATGTTGATGTGAAATTTCATTTTATTAGAGATGTAATTTCTCAAGGTGTTGTTAAATTTGAAAAGATTTCTACACAATTTAATCCCGCTGATGTTGGAACCAAAGTGTTGCCTTTAAACAAGTTTTTGGACTGTTTAAAATAGTTGAATATTAGCTTTTGCTGATTTGTGTATCAAGAATAAGAGCAAATGATGTTAAAAGCTGGAGAAATCACTATCGATGAAACTGGAATCATTGTAACAAGGTGGAGAATGTAGAGAAATTATGGCACAATGATGATGGGCTAGTTCATTTTTCAGAAGCTGGGCTTGTGGGTTGGGATGTCCATTGATAATTCTAGCTGCCCATTATTGTGTTAAAATCGTGTTGATGGAAACACGATTTTTAAATAAGAACAAATGCTTCAGATCTTGCTAAGTTTTCTCCCCTATATCGTTGGATAAAGGGCTTCTAGTGGCTTCGATTTATAATCAATTCGACCCTAGGGTTTCTTGTGTGAAGCCTCTTCGGTTCTCACTGCCTCTCGAACTTTCTGTGTGGTTCTCGTCTGTTCTCTCTACTTCACTCTTTCTTTTAGCCCATTGACGAAAAACACCAGCCGTGTATAGATCTTGAGTGATTGATGTATAGGCTTTGATAATTCATTCTTGAGTGAATGCTGTTATGATTTGTGAGGTTTATTTTTGGGAAATCTTGCGTGACTTTCATTGAGTGTCAAGAGATCTGTACTGGACCGTTCGATTGTTGATGATTTCAGTGATATAGTGATTTTCTTCCGGTTTGACGGAAGCTCAAAAGGGGATTAGGAACTTCGGTTCTGAACCTCTTGCCTTAGGGCGAAAAATCTTGTGTTCATCTTTATTTTTGAGTTTTCTTTCCATTTCATTTTACTGGTATTATTTACAATATTTGTTGTTGATTAAAACTTGCTGTTTTTGTGGTGAACTTCACGTTACAAGGAATTTATGTAAGGATTTTAGGTGGAATAAACTTTCTGTGAACCATAAGAGCTTAAATCCCAAAATTAAATTTGCCTACACTTTTTGATTCCATCATTGGCCTACAGAATTTTTTTTGGGGTCGAGACGGGCGGAGCACCGCCGGCGCGCCGTGTAGCAGCAGCGCCTGCCGCTACGGCAGCGCCTTCGCGCTGCTAGTGGACTCCAGTTGGGCGGCGCCTAATCCCGTGTTCACTGGATTGGTTGCAAAACGA
>NW_019254183.1:39138-40526 GCF_002742605.1 Olea europaea var. sylvestris
AAGGAAATAGTTAGCTTCTTATCTTAATCTATGATGGCCATTCGCCAGAAAAATCGTGCATTTCAAATGCAGTAAATAATGAATGTGTCCATGTATGTGACCAAGAAGGTTTAAGATTTATCAGAAAAGAAACATGTGTTCACGATACAAACTGTTTGCAAGGAGATCAAAACTAATAAACAAAGCAAAGAAAAGAACTTAAAGTGTACTTATCCATGCCTGAAAAAAATCTCCTTTTGCTAAGAAGAAATAGTCCTTAAGAGCCTTCAAGTGTCCATCCAAGTCGGCACATACAACCACAAGCTGCAGAGATGGCAAAAATCCATAAATGAATTTTCTTTAGAGAGCGTGAAAAATTAACTTTTGTATTCGTCACCTGCCAAAGATGACTTGCTGCAATCGCTTTTAAGGAGGCAACAGCAGTCTCAAATGATCTTTTATGAAACTCAGATGACTCCTGCACACGAGGAAAAAACTTTCTCATAAATTGTGTCAGATTTTAACAACCCAAGAATATAGATTCATTTTCTCATGAACTGGTGCATGTTTCAAATGCGATATGACCCGTGCATGCAGGACATACAAAACTTACTTGCCGGATCTATAATTCATCTAATATAAGAAGCTACGTACATTAGTACAAGATAAGCACAACTAAACTGCTTCAACTTAACATGATTAGCACATTTTCCACTTACAAACTTTTCTAACTTTCGGTTTTTTTAACTGGAACCAGACCTTTTTCCCCTATGTATTAAAACATCGTGGTAGAGGACAGGTAATGCATACCTCCGGATGCATGCCCGCAATTCGGGAACCCCACAATGGCATTGTTTGTGCAAAATGTTGAGAAGTCTCCCACCACAGATACCATCGCGTTCAATCTCCAGAAAGAGCTCGTAAGGTGGTGGCAACAGAAAAAAGAACTAGGACAGATATTTGCAATTTAATCGAAAACAAACCCACGAACCCCCTGAAGAACATGATTGTAGTAGAATATAGAAGTATCGGATACCATAAAAAACAGTGCCATTTTTAGCAAAAGATAAGTCATAGGTTCCACGGCCACCTAAGGAAGCAACCAAATCTACCTACAAGTGCAGCAAACAAATTACGTAATTGAGTTAGTATATAACAAATACGTTTCAATGTTTGAAAGGAGTAATCGGGTACTGAGGCGTCTTTCCTTCGTGATGTGAGGCCATAAACCAAAAAATGTCAAAAGGTTATTAAAATGCAAAATAAGCTCATAAACATCATAAACAATTTTCAAAATTCATGATCAAACAATTTAGGGTTTGTTTGAGCCCCATGTTATAGGATAATAGATTTTGTAATAGTGAATTTTAGGGGCAAATATGTGGTTAACAAGTAATTAAAAAAAAAAA
>NW_019254184.1:0-1194 GCF_002742605.1 Olea europaea var. sylvestris
TTTGCACTCAATCTCGAGTTTGTTATGGTTTCAGTACAGAAATCGAAGGAACAGATTGTTGTATTAATATTCGATAATCAGTCCGGCGAGGATTTGTGTTCCGGTTCTCCTTTGTCTTAATTCTAGAGAATTTCTTGTCTTTTCAAATATATAGGCCATCCTTCAATTGTTGACATTTTTCATCAGTTGTAATTGGCTTTCACATTGAACCCACTATGCCAGTTTGTGTAATAGAGCATTTGATTGCGCATTTGATGACGTTTACAATAGTGAAATGGCTCTTATATATCCCCAAGAGCTGCAAGTTTTCAGCTTTTAATTCTGATAAAAATAAATAAAACCCATCTTTCCTTCTTAGTCAAGTCTCCATTACTCATCACTCCAAAGACGACATTTGGTACACAATATTAAATCCCTATGTGGTAGAGATTAAAATCAAATTTTTAACAGATTTTGATAGAAGATGATAAAATGTGTTGTTAAAAAGTTGTGGGACCTCTAAAATATGTGGTTAAAATCGATTGTTGATTTTGATTAAGAATAAAATCTAGATTTTAATTTGTACCAAACAGGAGCTAAATAATAAAATTTTAACATTTTTCTTTTAATACGATCAAATATTTTATATACGAAACAATATTGCTTTAGCACCATAGGCCTCAACATTTTAATAGGAAAAAATGAATTAGAAATCGGAACCAAAAAATTGAGAACTGATTGGGTTTTGGGTCGATTCTTGATTTCTGAACTAGAATCGTGAGTATTCAAATGCAATTGATTTTTTATATAATTTTTTATTTTTTACAACTTATAGGCTGGACAAAAAAAATACAAAACCTAAAAAGTATAATTTGGATAGTAACTTGTCCAAAACTATGGACCATACCTAATAAATTATGACTCTCTCATACTTTTTTGCCTCTTGTCTCACTTAAGATTGCTGCATTTTAAATGTTAGTATATGTTAAGAATAATGTTATTCATAGTGGGGGCTATCGCGTAGTTGCACTACATTGTATACATGTAACAGTTTGTTATTTGATATATAAGGCAATATGAAATTATCAACTGATGCATCAATAACAAATTGTAACATGTATGGCAAATAGGGCGACTACAGATAATTTTTACTACGAATAGCATCACTCCTCAATCTTTGCATTTTTGTCTTTCTACAAATCAAAAAGTTTAAGA
>NW_019254185.1:0-1194 GCF_002742605.1 Olea europaea var. sylvestris
GTGTATGTCAACTTCTCCCTTTCGCAGTGGTCTACTTCTTTTTAGTTTCTCCATATTTGTATAAATACGATATTTACACCTGACATCATATACCTAAGAAACTCGTGAAGTAGACGTAAGTCATACAATATTCTTTCCAATGACCTTTCATTCTATAATGAAACCAAGGGTCATTAGATTTGGTATTTGTCCTTTCGCTTATATTGTCTTAACCATATTGGGTGCTTTCACAAAGCCCCTTTAGACTTCCTCTTAATATCTTTAAAGGAATCAATGGTTTGCCCACTACTAACTTTGATGTTGGGCTTAACAGTCTTAAACATATTAAGCAACTCAATAATTGTGCATTCAAGCTTATTCACGTTAAATTCATAATTAGTTATGAATAGCTTTCTCTGACAGAGATTGCAGAAATAAGTCACTACTTAGTTCATGGTTTGTAATTGAACTCAATTAAGACATTTCTCAACGTCAATCATCTTCAGTGTCCAAGCATCGATTGAAGATTACTCTGTCATTTTGCACCGGTATAGTTGTTTTGAAGTCTCATATACTTCCACACATGATTATTATCATACAACTCTTTGTAGTGAAGAATTATGTGTTAACATCTATACTCTCAAGTTGCTTTTGTAACTCAGTGACATAGCTGCAAGTATCACATACGTTGCAGTACTATTATCATCACTGCGTTTACTATAGTAGCCACCTCTTCTTTAATCGAGTCATCAGCAGGTGTCTCTGGAAATGGCTACTCAAGGACGTGACCAATTTTTTCATGCATAAGAACAATTTTCAAATTACAGTGCCAATTAAGAAAATATAGTTTGGTTGTTGGCATCTAGTATGCCATTCAAAACATATGGTTACTCAGATTCAATATAAATGTAAATGACGAAAAGGAAAAGAATAAAATATATAAAATGCATTAATTAATTTAACATGGACTTTTATTAAATTAATTATGCTCCCACTGTTTAAATAAAATTTATGACCCTCTCACATAAATTTATGGAGTCCATGCTTAACTCCCAATGGGCTGGGATCCCATCTATTATATTAAGACCTTGAGTGTACTCAACAAACCCTAATATAATATTTGGGTAAATATTATTATCAATTGTATCTCCATACAACTCCCAGATCATTAAGCTGACAACTCTTTGTTTTCACACATCTTATGTGTTAACTTAA
>NW_019254186.1:0-1194 GCF_002742605.1 Olea europaea var. sylvestris
CAAGGCTGCTATCCTACCAGTCAACCTCTGTACCTCTTTCTTGTTCCTTGGTGATTCCATAGACGCCAAGGCTTGTATTTTGTTAAGGTTGGCCTCTATCCCTCGGTGAGTGATCATAAAGCCCAAGAACTTGCCCGAGGCCACGCCAAATGCACATTTTGCGGGGTTCAACTTCATTCCGTACTTTCGCAAGGTGTCGAAAACCTCTTCAAGATCTGAAATATGCTGGTCCACCTGTTTGCCCTTGACCACCATGTCATCAACGCACGCCTCCACATTCCTTCCAATCAAGTTAGCAAAGACTTTGTTGATGAGTCTTTGGTATGTTGCCCCTACATTCTTCAAACAGAAAAGCATGACCTTATAACAGTATATGGCGGAATCGGCCATGAATGATGTCTTTTCTTGATCTTCCTCGGCCATGAGGATTTGATGATAACCAGAAAATGCATCCAAGAAGCTGTATAGCTTATGTCCAGACGTGCTATCCACCAAGTTGTCAATCCACGGTAGGGGATTACTATCCTTTGGACATGCTTTATTAAGATATGTGAAGTCAATGCAGACCCTCCACTTACCATTGGCCTTCTTCACTAAAACAACATTGGCAAGCCAATCGGGATATTGGACCTCCCGAATGAACTAAGCACTGATGAGTTTGTTAATTTCTTCGCGAATGACCTCCCGACGTTCTGGGGCAAACTGTCTTTTCCTCTGCTTTACTGGTCTGGCCCCTGGGCTAATGTTAAGCCTATGGACTGCAATTTTAGGGTCTATCCCTCACATATCCTCAACCTTCCAGGCAAAAACGTCAATATTGCGAGATAAGCAACCAACAAGTTCTGTCTTTAGGGTGACGTCAAGATCCCGACCAATCGTCACCTTCGTATCATGCTCGAGCTCAATTTTCATCAATTCTTCGACAGGAGCAAGTCTGACTTGTTGCCTGACCTCGGGCTCCATCCTCGAGATTTGTATGACGTCGTTATTTATTTCCCGAACGCTGGCAACATAGCATTATCTGGCAGCTGTCTGGTCTCCACAGACGACCCCAACGCCGTTACTTGTTGGAAACTTCATGGCTAGGTGGAAGGTAGACACAATGGCTATAATCTTATTTAGGAGTGGTCTTCCCAGAATAGCATTATAGGCCATTGAGACACGTACCACTTGAAAAGATGTCATCTCCGTAAC
>NW_019254187.1:0-1194 GCF_002742605.1 Olea europaea var. sylvestris
TGCACACGGTGTCCGTTTTGTGCCCATAAGTCCTTTTTGGAAATGTAGCGACCCTTTTGGATTGAACTCAAAACTTCGTCGTGGCGTATGATGGATTTCGGTCATTTTTTGAAAGAATTAGCACTTTTATACTTGGAAGGCTTGGAAAGTCGACGTACGAAGAATTGAGCGTACCTTTTGCACACGGTGTCCGTTTCGGGCCCATAAGTACTTTTTGGCAATGTAACGACCCTTTTGGATTGAACTCACCACTTCGTCGTGACGTATGATGGATTTCGGCCATTTTTTGAAAGAATTAGCACTTTTATACTTGGAAGGCTTGGATAGTCGACGTACGAAGAATTGAGCGTCCCTTTTGCACACGGTGTCCGTTTTGGGCCCATATGTACTTTTTGGAAATGTAGCGACCGTTTTGGATTGAACTCAGCACTTCGACGTAACGTATGATAGATTTTGGCAATTTTTTGAAAGAATTAGCACTTTTATACTTGGAAGGCTTGGATAGTAGGCGTACGAAGAATTAAGCGTACCTTTTGCACACGGTGTTCGTTTTGGGCCCATAAGTACTTTTTGGAAATGTAACGACCCTTTTGGATTGAACTCAAAACTTCGTCATGACGTATGACGGATTTCGGCCATTCTTCGAAAGAAAGAGCAATTTTATTTTTGAAGGCTTGGATAGTCGGCGTACGAAGAATTGTGCGTACCTTTTGCACACGGTGTCCGTTTTGGGCCCATAAGTACTTTTTTGAAATGTAGCGACCCTTTTGGATTGAACTCACCACTTCGTCATGACCAATAAGGGAATTTGGCCATTTTTTGGAAAGAGTTAGCAGTTTTATGTTTGGAACGCTTGGATTGTCGGCGTATGAAGAATTGAGCGTAACTTTTGCACACGGTGTCCGTTTTGGGCCCATAAGTACTTTTTGGAAATGTAGCGACCCTTTTGGATTGAACTCAAAACTTCGTCATGACGTATGACGGATTTCGGCCATTTTTCGAAAGAAAGAGCAATTTTATTTTTGAAGGCTTGGACAGTCGGCGTACGAAGAATTGAGCGTACCTTTCGCACACGGTGTCCGTTTTGGGTCCATAAGTACTTTTTTGAAACGTAGCGACCCTTTTGGATTGAACTCACAACTTCGTCGTGACCAATAAGGGATTTTGGCCATTTTTTGGAAAGAGTGAGCAGTT
>NW_019254188.1:0-1194 GCF_002742605.1 Olea europaea var. sylvestris
CCAAATATGCAAGTGCTCATTCTTTTGAAAAATCGCTAAAATCCCTCATACGTCACGACGAAGTTGTGAGTTCAATCCAAAACTGTCGCTACACTACCAAAAAGTAGTTATGGGCCCGAAACGGACACCGTGGACAAAAGTTACGCTCAATTCTTCGTACGCCGACTCTCCAAGCTTTCCAAATATCCAAGTGCTCATTCTTTCCAAAAATCGCTAAAATCCCTCATACGTCACGACGAAGTTGTGAGTTCAATCCAAAACGGTCGCTACATTTCCAAAAAGTACTTATGGGCCAAAAACGGACACCGTGTGCAAAAGTTACGCTGAATTCTTCGTACGCCGACTCTCCAAGTGTTCCAAATATGCAAGTGCTCATTCTTTCGAAAAATGGCCGAAATCCGACGAAGTCTTAAGTTCAATCAAAAAATGGTCGCTACAGTTCCAAAAAGTACCTATGGGCCCGAAACGGACACCGTGTGCAAAAGTTACGCTGAATTCTTCGTACGCCGGCGCTCCAAGCGTTCCAAATATGCAAGTGTTCATTCTTTCGAAAAATGGCCGAAATCCCTCCTACGTCACGACGAAGTGGTGAGTTCAATCCAAAATGGTCGCTACACTTCCAAAAAGTACTTATGGGCCCGAAACGGACACCGTGTGCAACAGTTACGCTGAATTCTTCGTACGCCGGCTCTCCAAGCGTTCCAAATATGCAAGTGCTCATTCTTTCGAAAAATGGCCGAAATCCGACGAAGTCTTAAGTTCAATCAAAAAATGGTCGCTACAGTTCCAAAAAGTACCTATGGGCCCGAAACGGACACCGTGTGCAACAGTTACGCTGAATTCTTCGTACGCCGGCTCTCCAAGCGTTCCAAATATGCAAGTGTTCATTCTTTCGAAAAATGGCCGAAATCCCTCCTACGTCACGACGAAGTGGTGAGTTCAATCCAAAATGGTCGCTACACTTCCAAAAAGTACTTATGGGCCCGAAACGGACACCGTGTGCAAAAGTTACGCTGAATTCTTCGTACGCCGGCTCTCCAAGCGTTCCAAATATGCAAGTGTTCATTCTTTCGAAAAATGTCCGAAATCCCTCCTACGTCACGACGAAGTGGTGAGTTCAATCCAAAATGGTCGCTACACTTCCAAAAAGTACTTATGGGCCCGAAACGGACACCGTGTGCAAAAGTTACGCTG
>NW_019254189.1:0-1194 GCF_002742605.1 Olea europaea var. sylvestris
GACCTATGAGGGATTTTGCCCATTTTTCGAAAGAATGAGCACTTGCATATTTGGAACGCTTGGATTGTCGACGGTCGAAGAATTGAACGCAACTTTTGCATACGGTGTCCGTTTTCAGCCCATAAGTACTTTTCGAAAATGTAGCGACCGTTTTGGATTGATATCACTACTTCGTCGTGACGTATGTGGGATTTCAGCCATTTTTCGAAGGAATTAGCTATTACATATTTAGAACGCTAGGATTGTCGGCGTTCGAAGAATCGAGCGTAACTTTTTCATAAGGCGTCCATTGTGGGCCCATGAGTACTTTTCAGAAATGTAGTGACCGTTTTGGATTGAACTCACCGCTTCATCATGACCTATGAGGGATTTCGCCCATTTTTCGAAAGAATGAGCACTTGAATATTTGGAACGCTTGGATTGTCGGCATTCAAAGAATTGAGCGTAACTTTTGCATACGGTGTTCGTTTTGGGCCCATAAGTAATTTTTGGAAATGTAGCGACCGTTTTGGACTAAACTCACTACTTCATCTTGACGTATGAGGGATTTCAGCCATTTTTCGAAAGAATGAGCACTCGCATATTTGGAACGCTTGGATTGTCGGTGTTCGAAGAATTGAGCGTAACTTTAGCATAAGGCGTCCGTTTTGGGCCCATGAGTACATTTCGGAAATGTAGTGACCGTTTTGGATTGAACTCACCGCTTCATCGTGACCTATGAGGGATTTCGCCCATTTTTTGAAAGAATGAGCACTTGCATATTTGGAACGCATGGATTGTCGGCGTTTCGAAGAATTGAGCGTAACTTTTTCATACGGCGTCCATTTTGGGCCTATAAGTACTTCTCGAAAATGTATCGACCGTTTTGGATTGAACTCACTACTTCATCGTGATGTATGCGGGATTTCAGCAATTTTTTGAAAGAATGAGCACTTGCATATTTGGAAGGCTTGGATTGTCGGCGTTCGAAGAATTGAGCGTAACTTTTGCATAAGGAGTCCGTTTTGGGCCCATGAGTACTTTTCGGAAATGTAGTGACCGTTTTGGATTGAACTCACTGCCTCATCATGACCTATGAGGGATTTTACCCATTTTTCGAAAGAATGAGCAATTGTATAATTGGAACGCTTGGATTGTCGGTGTTCGAAGAATTGACCGTAACTTTAGCATAAGGCGTCCGTTTTGGGCCCATGA
>NW_019254190.1:0-1194 GCF_002742605.1 Olea europaea var. sylvestris
TTGGCCTCCGAATAATTAATTTCCGTATTAATTATGTTAGGCTGAAAAAGTGTTGGACAGAAAATTAACAAAGAAAAACCGCACCATGGGCAATTTTGTCATTTGTCACGACGGTGTCGGAATTTGTCGAAATTTGGCAGGTTGATTCGAAATGGCCCCAGAAATTGGACTCGGGGCATAGACCCGAGATCACGAGATTTTAGCCAAATTTCTTCATTTAGGCCTCCGAATAATTAATTTTCGTATCAATTATGTCAGGCTGAAGAAGTGTTGGACAGAAAATTAACAAAGAAAAACCGCAACAGGGGAATTTTGCCATTTTTCCCGACTGTGTCGGAATGGGCCGAAATTTGGCAGGTTGATTGGAAATAGCCCGAGAAATTGGAATTGGGGCACTGGCCCGGGATCACGGGATTTTAGCCAAATTAATTCGTTTAGGCCTCCGAATTATTAATTTTCGTATTAATTATGCAGGGTTGAAGAAGTGTTGGACAGAAAATTAACAACACAAAATCGAAACTGGGGTAATTTCGTCATTTGTCGCGACGGCGTTAGAACGGGCCGAAATTTGGCAGGTTGATTGGAAACATCCGGAGAAATTGGACTCGGGGAACAGACTTGAGATCACGGGATTTTTGCCAAATTCCTTTGATTTGGCCTCCGAATAATTAATTTTCATATCAATTATGTCAGGCTGAAGAAGTGTCGGACAGAAAATTAACAAAGAAAAATCGCACCTGGGGCGATTTGTCATTTGTTGCGAAGGTGTCGGAATGGGCCAAAATTTTGCAGGATTATTGGAAACGCCCCGAGAAATTGGAGTCATGGCACAGACCCGGGATCACGGGATTTTAGCCAAATTCCTTCATTTAGGCTCCGAATAATTAATTTTCGTATTAATTATGTCCGGATGAAGAAGTGTTGTACAGAAAATTAACAACGCAAAACCGCACCAGGGGCAATTTCGTCATTTGTCACGATGGTGTCGAAATGGTCGAAATTTGGCAGGTTGATTGCAAACGGCTCAAGAAATTGGACTCGGGACACAGACCCGGGATCACGAGATTTTAGCCAAATTCCATCGTTTAGGCCTCCGAATAATTAATTTCCACATTAATTATGTTAGGTTGAAGAAGTGTTGGACAGAAAATTAACAAAGAAAAACCACACTAGGGGCAATTTGTCATTTGTTGC
>NW_019254191.1:0-1194 GCF_002742605.1 Olea europaea var. sylvestris
GTTGTAAGGATGGCTTCAATTCGAGTTATCATTAGATTAGTAGCCAGTTTGAATCTAGAGCTTGAACGGATGGATGTCAAGACTGCATTTCTTCATGGTGATTTATATGAAGAAATTTATACGAAGCAGCCAGAAGGTATTGAAGTTTACGGAAAAGAGAACTTCATATTTCAAATTGAAAAAGAGCTTGTATGGCCTTAAACCAGCACCAAGACAGTGATACAAAAAGTTTGACTCGTTCATGGTGAGCCAAGGCTACAAAAGAACCGCTGCAGATGAATGTGTTTACATTCAGAGTTTCTAGATGTTAATTTCATTGCTCTTCTATTGTATGTAGATGACATGTTGATCGTTGACAAGATGCAACAAAAAATTAGCAAACTGAAAAAGGAACTCTCCAAGTCCTTTGACATGAAAGACTTAGGCCCAGCTAAACAGATTTTGGAAATACACATAACTCCAAATAGAAAGAATAAAAGGTTGTGGCTATCTCAAAAAAAGTATGTTGAACGAGTGAGCAAGAGATTCAACATGCATAATACTAAACCCATCAGCATTCCATTGGCCAACCACTTCAAGTAGAGCAAAAATTCGTGCCCCTCATCCAAGAAAGAGATAGAAGAGATGTCATTGATACCTTATTCTTCAGCAGTTGGAAGCTTGATGTATGACATGGTTTGTACAAGGCCAGATATTGGTCATGTAGTAGGCATGGTGAGTCGTTTTCTCTCTAATACTGGAAAGAAACATTGGGAAGCAGTCAAGTAGATTCTCAGGTACCTTAAAGGTACATCAAAGATATGTCTATGCTATGGAGGAGCTGATCCAATCTTGGAAGATTATACTGATTCAGATATGGCTGGAGATCTTGATAATAGAAAATCTACTTTAGGATTTCTCTACACTTTTGCAAGGGGAGCTGTTTCATGGTAGTCAAGACTACAAAAGTGTGTTGCTTTATCTACAACAGAAGCAGAATATATTGCAGCGATAAAAGCTGGTAAAGAAATGTTGTGGTTAAAGCAATTTTCTCCAAGAATTAGAGATCAAGTAGAAAGGTTACAAAGTACATTGTGATAGCCAGAGTGCTCTTGATTTAAGCAAGAATTCGATGTATCATTCTTGAACAAAGCACATCAACATCTACTATCATTGGATAAGAGAAGTGATGGATCAACAATTGCTAAGACTCAT
>NW_019254192.1:0-1194 GCF_002742605.1 Olea europaea var. sylvestris
TAAGCCCATTCCGACACAGTCGCGAAAAATGACGAAATTGCCCCGGACTGATTTTTGTTTCCGATCTCCCAGTCAAATTTTCGTCCATTTCGACAGTCGTGAAAAATGACGAAATTGCCCCCGGCGCGATATTTATTTCCGATCAACCAGTCAAATTTTAGCCCATTTCGACACAGCCGCGAAAAACGACGAAATTGCCCCCGGCGCGATATTTATTTCCGATCAACCTGCCAAATTTAAGCCCATTTCGACACAGTCGCGAAAAATGACGAAATTGCCCCGGCGCGATTTTTGTTTTCAATCTACCTGTCAAATTTTAGACCATTCCGACACAGCCGCATAAAATGACGAAATTGCCCACGGCGCGATTTTTATTTCCGATCAACCAGTCAAATTTTAGCCCATTTCGACACAGTCGCGAAAAATGACGAAATTTCCCCCGGCGCGATTTTTATTTCCGATCAACCTGCCAAATTTAAGCCCATTTCGACACAGTTGCGAAAAATGACGAAATTGCCCCGGCGCGATTTTTGTTTTCGATCTACCAGTCAAATTTTCGCCCATTTCGACACAGCCGCGAGAAACGACGAAATTGCCGCCGGCGCGATATTTATTTCCGATTAACCTGCCAAATTTAAGCCCATTTCGACATAGTCGCGAAAAATGACGAAATTGCCCCGGCGCGATTTTTGTTTCCAATCTACCTGTCAAATTTTAGACCAATCCGACACAGCCGCATAAAATGACGAATTTGCCCACGGCGCGATTTTTATTTCCGATCAACCAGTCAAATTTTAGCCCATTTCGACACAGTCGCGAAAAATGACGAAATTTCCCCCGGCGCGATTTTTATTTCCGATCAACCTGCCAAATTTAAGCCCATTTCGACACATTCGCGAGAAATGACGAAATTGCCCCGGGGCGATTTTTGTTTCCGATCTACCAGTCAAATTTTCGCCCATTTCGACACAGTCGCGAAAAACGACGAAATTGCCCACGGCGCGATTTTTATTTCCGATCAACCAGTCAAATTTTAGCCCATTTCGACACAGTCGCGAAAAACGACGAAATTGCCCCCGACGCGATTTTTTTTTCCGATCAACCGGTCAAGTTTTAGCCCATTTCGACACAGTCGCGAAAAACGACGAAATTGCACCCGGCGCGATTTTTACTTCCGATCAACCTGCCAAATTT
>NW_019254193.1:0-1194 GCF_002742605.1 Olea europaea var. sylvestris
TTAAGCCACATTTGTTTTGTAGATTATTTGGATTTGTCTTTACAATTAGAGTTTTATTTTTATTAGGAGTTTATTTTATCCCTGTAAAAATGCACGTTCATTGTTTAATAAAGGCATTAAATTTTTTGAAAATTAATCATAATGGGAATTTTTTTCACTTTCTATCTTGTTCTTAATTGAACAGAATTTGTCAAATATTTTTAATATTTGTGGCATTCAAACTATCTGAACTTATCGAATATTCATACTCTTTGTAGCGTTCAACAATTCAAGTAAGATTTGTAAATTTTGTGATCATAAGGTCAAGATATAGTTTGCGATTGTCTTGGTTCTTTTTATGATCAAGAGATCAACAGATTGCCGGTGATTGTTGGTTAATTGGTTCAATAATCTTGAATCAAAATAAAATTTTGATTTATTGACTTTCTTGGGTTGCGATCAAATCTTGTGTGGGTTTCGTAGTTTCAATTGCTACGTGGGTTTGCATCAGAATCTATAAGGCTACCACCGAGGAGGATATAAATGAATTTCTTATTGTCATCACTGCATAGATTTCAACCCGATGTACGTACTATGTGGAACCTTTATGTGTCTTGTACACCAGAGAAATGTCAAACAATGCCTGCATGCCTTAAGTATAAGAAAACATGGCAAGACGGTGACGGTTACGTTTGCCAATGTGTTGAGTACTTAATGGTGTGGATTGAAACCTAGTTGGATAACACATCGGCGTTTTGTACAATTAATACACGTATCAAAATAATATGTGATGATTGTCTCCTTTTCATAAGCATGATTGAAACACATGTATCTGTGAGATGGTTTAAACCATATAACATATTAACCATTACTTCAATAATATGGGAAAAAAAATTAGTTGAATTAAACAACGCATATGACAAGTGAATCAAATTCATAATATTTTGTTAGTAAGAAAAATATCCACTTCAGGGAAAAATGAATGTTTGCATGTAAAAAATTACTTCTAATTAAATATTTATATACAAGGTATAAAATTGATTCATAGGTAAAAACTTTACCATAGATAAAAAGTAACCCATGAACAAAAATTTACCTAGATGCAAAAATCCAGTTAATCTACTACATACAAAATTGAAATATTTCATGGGTATCCCACGAGCATCAATAGTGTTTTATTAATAAATTTTGGCTAAAGAAATAAATAATAATATA
>NW_019254194.1:0-40476 GCF_002742605.1 Olea europaea var. sylvestris
CCGGCGTCCGTTTTGGGCCCGTAAGCCTATTTTGGAAATGTAGCGACCGTTTTGGATAGAACTCACTACTTCGTCGTGACGTACAAGGGATGTCGGCCATTTTTCAAAAGAATGAGAACTTGCATATTTGGAACGCTTGGATTGTCGACGTACGAAGAATTGAGCGTAACTTTTGCACACGGTGTCCGTTTTGGGCCCATAAGCACTCTTTGAAATTGTAGCGACCGTTTTGGATTGAACTCACCACTTCATCGTGGAGGACGAGGGATTTCTGCCCTTTTTCGAAAGAATGAGCACTTGCATATTTGGAACGCTTGGATTGTCGCCGTACGAAGAATTGAGCGCAACTTTTGCACCTGGTGTTCGTTTTGGGACCATAAGTACTTTTTGGAAATGTAGCGACCGTTTTGGATTGGACTCACCACTTCGTCGTAACGTATGAGGGATTTCAGCCATTTTTCGAAAGAGTGAGCACTTGCATATTTGGAATGCTTGGATTGTCGGCGTATGAAGAATTGAGCGTAACCTTTGCACACGGTGTTCGTTTTGGGCCCGTAAGTACTTTTTGGAAATGTAGCGACCGTTTTGGATTGAACTCATAACTTCGTCGTGACATATGAGGGATTTCAGCCATTTTTCGAAAGTCTGAGCACTTGCATATTTGGAACGCTTGGATTGTCGGCGTACGAAAAATTAAGTGTAACTTTTGCACACGATGTCCGTTTCGGGCCCGTAAGTACTTTTTGGAAGTGTAGCTACCGTTTAGGATTGAACTCACTACTTCGTTGTGACGTACGTGGGATTTTGGCCATTTTTTGAAAGAATGAGCACTTGCATATTTGGAACGCTTTGATTGTCGACGTACGAAGAATTGAGCGTAATTTTTGCACTCGGTGTCCGTTTTGGGCCCATAAGTACTTTTCGGAAATGTAGCGACCGTTTTAGATTGAAATCACCACTTCGTCGTGACGTACGAGGGCTTTTGGCCTTTTTTGAAAGTGTGAGCACTTGCATATTTGGAACGTTTTGATTGTCGACGTATGAAGAATTGAGCGTAACTTTTGTACACGGTGTCCGTTTTGGGCCCATAAGTACTTTTCGGAAATGTAGCGACCGTTTTAGATTGAAATCACCACTTCGTCGTGACGTACGAGGGATTTTGGCCTTTTTTGAAAGTGTGAGCACTTGCATATTTGGAACGTTTTGATTGTCGACGTATGAAGAATTGAGCGTAACTTTTGCACACGGTGTCCGTTTTAGGCCCGTAAGTACTTTTTGGAAATGTAGTGACCGTTTTAGATTGAAATCACCACTTCGTCGTGACGTATGAGGGATTTCGGCCATTTTTCGAAAGTGTGAGCACTTGCATATTTGGAACGCTTGGATTGTCCGCGTACGAAGAATTGAGTGTAACTTTTGCACCCGTTGTCCGTTTTGGGCCCGTAAGTCCTTTTTGGAAATGTAGCGACCATTTTGGATGGAACTCACTACTTCGTCGTGATGTATGAGTGATTTCGGCCATTTTTCGAAAGAATGAGCACTTGCATATTTGGAACGCTTGGATTGTCGACGTACGAAGAATTGAGCGTAACTTTTGCACACGATGTTCGTTTTGGGCCCGTAAGTACTTTTTGGAAATGTAGCTACTGTTTTGGATTGAACTCACAACATCGTCGTGACGTATGAGGTATTTCGGCCATTTTTTGAAAGAGTGAGCACTTGCTTATTTGGAACGCTTGGATTTTCGACGTACGAAGAATTGAGCGCAACTTTTGGAAATGTAGCGACCGTTTTGGATTGAACTCACCACTTCATCGTGACGTATGGGGGATTTCGGCCATTTTTCGAAAGAGTGAGCACTTGCATATTTGGAACGCTTGGATTGTCGGCGTACGAAGAATTGAGCGTAACTTTTGTACACGGTGTCCGTTTTGGGCCCGTAAGTACTATTCGGGAATGTAGCGATCGTTTTGGATTGAACTCACCACTTTGTCATGACGTATGAGGGATTTTGGGCATTTTTCGAAAGAATGAGCACTTGCATATTTTGAACGCTTGGATTGTCGGCGTACGAAGAATTGAGCGTAACTTTTGCACTTGTTGTCCGTTTTGGGCCCATAAGTACTTTTTGAAAATGTAGCGACCGTTTTGGGTTGAACTCACTACTTTGTCCTGACGTACGAGGGATTTTGACCATTTTTCGAAGGAATGAGCACTTGCATATTTAGAATGCTTGGAGAGTCGGCGTTCGAAGAATTGAGCGTAACTTTTACAAACGGCGTCCATTTTGAACCCATAAGTACTTTGCAGAAATGTAGCGAACGTTTTGGATTGAAGTTACGACTTCTTCGTGACGTACGAGGGATTTTGACCATTTTTTGAAAGAATGAGCACTTGCATATTTGGAATGCTCGGATTGTCGGCATACGAAGAATTGAGCGTAACTTTTGCACACGGTGTCCTTTTTGGGCCCATAAGTACTTTTTGGAAATGTAGCGACCGTTTTGGATTGAACTCACCACTTCGTTGTGACGTATGAGGGATTTTGGCCACTTTTCAAAAGAATCGGGACTTGCATATTTGGAACGCTTGGATTGTCGGCGTACAAAGAATTGAGCGTAACTTTTGCACACGTTGTCTGTTTTGGGCCCAAAAGTACTTTATGGAATTGTAGCGACCGTTTTGGATTGAACTCACCGCTTCATCGTGACGTATGAGGGATTTCAGCCATTTTTCGAAAGAGTGAGCACTTGCATATTTGGCACGCTTGCATTGTCGGCGTACGAAGAATTGAGCGTAACTTTTGCACACTGTGTCCGTTTTGGGCCCATAAGTACTTTTTGGAAATGTAGCGATCGAATTGGATTGAACTCACTACTTCGTCATGACGTACGAGGGATTTTGGCCATTTTTCGAAGGAATGAGCACTTGCATAGTTAGAACGCTTGTAGAGTCGGCGTTCGAAGAATTGAGCGTAACTTTTACAAAAGGCGTCCGTTTTGGGCCCATAAGTACTTTGCAGAAATGTAGCGACCATTTTGGATTGAAGTCACGACTTCATCGTGACATACGAGGGATTTCAGCCATTTTTCGAGAGAATGAGCACTTGTATATTTGGAATGCTCAGATTGTCGGCGTTCGAAGAATTGTGCGTAACTTTTGCAAATGACGGCCATTTTGGGCACATAAGTACTTTTTGGAAATGTAGCAACCGTTCTGGACTGAAGTCATGACTTCATCGTGGCGTACGAGGGATTTTAGCCATTTTTCGAACGAATGAGCACTTGCATATTTGGAAAGCTTGGAGAGTCGGCGTAAGAAGAGTTGAGCGTAACTCTTGCACACGGTGTCCGTTTTGGGCCCATAAGTACTTTTTGGAGATGTAGCGACCCTTTTGGATTGAACTCATCGCTTCGTCATGACGTATGAGGGATTTCAGCCACTTTTTGAAAGAATGAGCACTTGCATATTTGGAACGCTTGGATTGCCGGCGTACGAAGAATTGAGCGTAACTTTTGCACACGGTGTCCGTTTTGGGCCCATAAGTACTTTTTTAAAATGTAGAGACCGTCTTGGATAGAACTCAGTACTTTATCGCAACGTAAGAGGGATTTCGGCCACTTTTCGAAAGAATGAGCACTTGCATATTTGGAGCCCTTGGATTGTCAGCGTTCGAAGAATCGAGCGCAACTTTTGAAAACGGCGTCCGTTTTGGGCCCATTAGTACTTTTCAGAAATGTAGCGACCATTTTGGATTGATCTCACAACTTCATCTTGACGTTCCAGGGATTTTGGCCATTTTTTGAGAGAATGATCAGTTGCATATTTGGAACGCTTGGAGAGTCGACGTACGAAGACTTGAGCGTAACTTTTGCACACGGTGTCCGTTTTGGGCCCATAAGTACTTTTTGGAAATGTAGCGACCGTTTTGGATTGAACTCACCACTTCGTCGTGACGTATGAGGGATTTCGGCCATTTTTCGAAAGAATGAGCACTTGCATATTTGGCACGCTTGGATTGTCGGCGTACGAAGAATTGAGCGTAACTTTTGCACATGGTGTCCGTTTTGGGCCCATAAGTACTTTTTGGAAATGTAGCGACCGTTTTGGATTGAACTCAAAACTTCGTCGTGACGTACGAGGGATTTTGTCCACTTTTCGAAAGAATGAGCACTTGCATATTTAGAAGGCTTGGAGAGTCGACGGACGAAGAATTGAGCGTAACTTTTGCACACGGTGTCCGTTTTGGGCCCATAAGAACTTTTAGGAAATGTAGCAACTGTTTTGGATTGAACTCACCACTTCATTGTGACGTATGAGGGATTTCGGCCATTTTTTGGAAGAGTGAGCACTTGTATATTTGGAACGCTTGGATTGACGGCGTATGAAGAATTGAGCGTAACTTTTGCACACGGTGTCCATTTTTGGCCCGTTAGTACTTTTTGGAAATGTAGCGACCGTTTTGGATTGAACTCACCACTTCGTCGTGACGTATGAGGGATTTCGACCATTTTTCGAAAGAATCGGCACTTGCATATTTGGAACGCTTGGATTGTTGGCGTACGAAGAATTGAGCGTAACCTTTGCATACGGTGTCCGTTTTGGGCCCATAAATACTTTTTGGAAATGTAGCGACCGTTATGGATTGAACTCAAAACTTCGTCGTGACATACGAGGGATTTTGGCCACTTTTCAAAAGAATGAGCACTTGCATATTTATAACGCTTGGAGAGTCGGCGGACGAAGAATTGAGCGTAACTTTTGCACACTGTGTCCGTTTTTGGCCCATAAGAACTTTTTGAAAATGTAGCGACAGTTTTGGATTGAACTCACCACTTCGTCGTGACGTATGAGGGATTTCAGCCATTTTTAGAAAGAGTGAGCACTTACATATTTGGAACGCTTGGATTGTCGGCGTACAAAGAATTGAGCGTAACTTTTGCACACGGCGTCCGTTTTGGGCCCTTAAGTACTTTTTGGAAATGTACCGACCATTTTAGATTGAACTCACCACTTCATCGTGACGTATGAGGGATTTCGGCCATTTATCAAAAGAATCGGCACTTGCATACTTGGAACGCTTGGATTGTCGGTGTACGAGGAATTGAGCGTAACTTTTGCACACGGTGTCAATTTTGGGCCCATAAGTAATTTTTGGAAATGTAGCGATCGTTTTGGATTGAACTCACAACTTCGTCGTGACGTATGAGGGATTTCAGCCACTTTTTGAAAGAATGAGCACTTGCATATTTGGCACGCTTGGATTGTCGACGTACGAAGAATTGAGCGTAACTTTGGCACACGGTGTCCGTTTTGGGCCCATAAGTACTTTTTGGAAATGTAGCGACCGATTTGGATTGAACTCACTACTTCGTCATGACATACGAGGGATTTTGGCCATTTTTCGAAGGAATGAGCACTTGCATATTTAGAACGCTAGGAGAGTCGGCGTTCGAAGAATTGAGCATAAATTTTACAAAAGGCGTCCGTTTTGGGCCCGTAAGTACTTTGCAGAAATGTAGCGACCATTTTGGATTGAAGTTGCGACTTCGTCGTGACGTACGAGGGATTTCGGCCATTTTTCAAGAGAATGAGCACTTGTATATTTGGAATCCTCAGATTGTCGGCGTTCGAAGAATTGTGCGTAACTTTTGCAAACGGCGTCCATTTTGGGCCCATAAGTACTTTTTGGAAATGTAGCGACCATTTTGGACTGAAGTCATGACTTCATCGTGGCGTACGAGGGATTTTAGCCATTTTTCGAATGAATGAGCACTTGCATATTTGGAACGCTTGGAGAGTCGGCGTACGAAGAGTTGAGCGTAACTTTTGCACACGGTGTCCATTTTGGGCCCATGAGTACTTTTTGGAGATGTAGCGACCATTTTGGATTGAACTCACCACTTCGTCGTGACGCAGGAGGGATTTTGGCCATTTTTCGAAAGAATGAGCACTTGCATATTTGGAACGCTTGGATTGTCGGCGTACGAAGAATTGAGCGTAACTTTTGCACACGGTGTCCGTTTTGGGCCCATAAGTACTTTTTGGAAAGGGAGAGATCGTTTTGGATTGAACTCATGACTTCATCGTGACGTACGAGGAATTTCGGCCGCTTTTTGAAAGAATGAGCACTTGCATATTTGGCACGCTTGGATTGTCGGCGTACGAAGAATTGAGCGTAACTTTTGCACACGGTGTCCGTTTTAGGCCCATCAGTACTTTTTGGAAATATAGAGACCGTTTTGGATTTAACTAACCACTTCATCGTGTCGTATGAGGGATTTCGGCCATTTTTTGAAAGAATGATCCCTTGCATATTTGGAACGCTTGGATTGTTGGCGTACGAAGAATTAAGCGTAACTTTTGTACACGGTGTCCGTTTTGGGCCCATAAGAACTTTTTGGAAATGTAGCAACCATTTTGTATTGAACTCACCACTTCGTCGTGACGTATGAGGGATTTTAGCCATTTTTCAAAAGAGTGAGCACTTGCATATTTGGAACGCCTGGATTGTCGACGTATGAAGAATTGAGCGTAACTTTTGCACAATGTGTCCGTTTTGGGCCCATAAGTACTTTTTGGAAATGTAGCAACCATTTTGGATTGAACTCACCACTTCGTCGTGACGTAAGAGGGATTTTAGCCATTTTTTGAAAGAATGAGCACTTGCATATTTGGAACGGTTGGATTGTCGGCGTACGAAAAATTGGGCGTAAATTTTGCACACGGTGTCCGTTTTGGGCCCATAAGTACTTTTTGGAAATCTAGAGACCGTTTTGGATTGAACTCATGACTTTGTCATGACGTAAGAGGGATTTCGGCCACTTTTCAAAAGAATGAGCACTTGTATATTTGGCACGCTTGGATTGTCGGAGTACGAAAAATTGAGCGTAACTTTTGTACACGGTGTCCGTTTTGGGCCCATAAGAACTTTTTAGAAAAGTAGCGACCGTTTTGGATTAAACTCACCACCTCGTCATGATGTGCGAGGGATTTCGACCATTTTTTGAAAGAGTGAGCACTTGCATATTTGGAACGCTTGGATTCTCGGCGTACGAAGAATTAAGCGTAACTTTTGCACACGGTGTCCGTTTTGGGCCCATAAGAACTTTTTGTAAATGTAGCGACAGTTTTGGATTGAACTCACCACTTCGTCGTGTCGTATGAGGGATTTCGGCCATTTTTCGAAAGAGTGAGCACTTGCATATTTGGAATGCTTTGTTTGTCGGCGTACGAAGAATTGAGCGTAACTTTTGCACACGGTGTTCGTTTTGTGCCCGTAAGTACTTTTTGGAAATGTAGCGACAGTTTTGGATTGAACTCACCACTTCATCGTGACGTATGAGGGATTTCGGCCATTTTTCGAAAGAGTGAGCACTTACATATTTGGAACGCTTGGATTGTCGGCGTACGAAGAATTGAGCGTAACGTTTGCACGCGGTGTCCGTTCTGGACCCATAAGAACTTTTTGGAAATTTAGCGACAGTTTTGGATTGAACTCACCACTTCGTCATCACGTACGAGAGATTTCAGCCATTTTTTTAAAGAATGAGCATTTGCATATTTGGAACGCTTGGATTGTCGGCGTACGAAGAATTGAGCATAACTTTTGCACACGGTGTCCGTTTTGGGTCCATACGTACTTTTTGGAAATGTAGCGACCGTTTTGGATTGAACTCACCACTTCGTCATGACGTACGAGAGATTTCGGCCATTTTTTGAAAGAATGAGAACTTGCATATTTGGCACGCTTGCATTGTCGGCGTATGAAGAATTGGCGAATTGTTTGCACACGGTGTCCGTTTTGGGCCCATAAGTTCTTTTTGGAAATGTAGCGACCGTTTTGGATTGAACTCAGGACTTCGTCGTGACGTATGAGGGATTTCAGCCGCTTTTCGAAAGAATGAGCACTTGGATATTTGGCACGCTTGGATTGTCGACGTACGAAGAATTGAGCGTAACTTTTGCACACGGTGTCCGTTTTGGCCCATAATTACTATTTGGAAATGTAGCGACCATTTTGGATTGAACTCAAAACTTCATCGTGACGTACGAGGGATTTTGGCCACTTTTTGGAAGAATGCGCACTTGAATATTTAGAACGCTTGGAGAGTCGGCGAACGAAGAATTGAGCGCAACTTTTGCACACGGTGTCCATTTTGGGCCCATCAGTACTTTTTGGAAATGTAGCAACCGTTTTGGAATGAACTCACTACTTCGTCGTGACGTACGAGGGATTTTGGCCATTTTTTGAAAGAATGAGCACTTACATATTTGGAACGCTTGGATTGTCGGCGTACGAAGAATTAAGCGTAACTTTTGCACACGGTGTCCGTTTTGGGCCCATAAGAACTTTTTGGAAAAGTAGCGACCGTTTTGGATTGAACTCACCACTTCATCGTGTCGTATGAGGGATTTTGGCCACATTTCGAAAGAGTGAGCACTTGCATATTTGGAACACTTGGATTGTCGACGTACGAAGAATTGAGCATAACTTTTGCACATAGTGTCCGTTTTGGGTCCGTACGTACTTTTTGGAAATGTAGCGACCGTTTTGGATTCAACTCACCACTTCGTCGTGACGTACGAGAGATTTCGGCCATTTTTTGAAAGAATGAGAACTTGCATATTTGGCACGCTTGCATTGTCGGCGTACGAAGAATTGAGCGTAACGTTTGCACACGGTGTCCGTTTTGGGCCCATAAGAACTTTTTGGAAAAGTAGCGACCGTTTTGGATTGAACTCACCACTTCATCGTGTCGTATGAGGGATTTCGGCCACATTTCGAAAGAGTGAGCACTTGCATATTTGGAATGCTTGAATTGTTGGCGTACGAAGAATTAAGCGTAAGTTTTGCACACGGTGTCCTTTTTGGGCCCATAAGAACTTTTTGGAAAAGTAGCGACCGTTTTGGATTGAACTCACCACTTCGTCGTGTCGTACGAGGGATTTTGGCCATTTTTTGAAAGAGTGAGCACTTGCATATTTGGAACGCTTCGATTGTCGACGTACGAAGAATTGAGCGTAACTTTTGCACACGGTGTCCGTTTTGGACCCATAAGAACTTTTTGGAAATGTAGCGACCGTTTTGGATTGAACTCACCACTTCATCGTCACGTATGAGGGATTTCGACCATTTTTGGAAAGGATCGGCACTTGCATATTTGGAACGCTTGGATTGTCGACGTACGAAGAATTGAGCATAACTTTTGCACACAGTGTCCGTTTTGGGTCCGTACGTACTTTTTGGAAATGTAGCGACCGTTTTGGATTCAACTCACCACTTCGTCGTGACGTACGAGAGATTTTGGCCATTTTTTGAAAGAATGAGAACTTGCATATTTGGCACGCTTGCATTGTCGGCGTAACGTTTGCACACGGTGTCCATTTTGGGCCCATAAGAACTTTTTGGAAATGTAGCGACCGTTTTGGATTGAACTCACCACTTCGTCGTGACGTATGAGGGATTTTGGCCATTTTTTGAAAGAATGAGAACTTGCATATTTGGCACGCTTGCATTGTCGGCGTAACGTTTGCACACGGTGTCCATTTTGGGCCCATAAGAACTTTTTGGAAATGTAGCGACCGTTTTGGATTGAACTCACCACTTCGTCGTGACGTATGAGGGATTTTGGCCATTTTTTGAAAGAATGAGAACTTGCATATTTGGCACGCTTGCATTGTCGGCGTAACGTTTGCACACGGTGTCCATTTTGGGCCCATAAGAACTTTTTGGAAATGTAGCGACCGTTTTGGATTGAACTCACCACTTCGTCGTGACGTATGAGTGATTTCGGCCATTTTTCAAAAGAGTGAGCACTTGCATATTTGGAACGCTTGGATTGTCGGCTTACGAAGAATTGAGCGTAACTTTTGCACACAGTGTCTGTTTTGGGGCCGTTTGTACTTTTTGGAAATGTAGCGACCGTTTCGGATTGAACTGACCACTTCATCGTGACGTATGAGGGATTTCGGCCATTTTTTGAAAAAATTGGCACTTGCATATTCGGAACGTTTGGATTGTCGGCGTACGAAGAATTGATCATAACTTTTGCACACGGTGTCCGTTTTGGGTCCATACGTACTTTTTGGAAATGTAGCGACCATTTTGGATTGAACTCACCACTTCGTCGTGACGTCCGAGAGATTCCAGCCATTTTTCGAAAGAATGAGAACTTGCATATTTGGCACGCTTGCATTGTCGGTGTACGAAGAATTGGGCGTAACTTTTGCACACGGTGTCCGTTTTGGGCCCATAAGTAGTTTTTGGAAATGTAGCGACCGTTTTGGATTGAACTCAAAACTTCGTTGTGACGTACGAGGGATTTCGGCCACTTTTCGAAAGAATGAGCACTTGCATATTTGGCACGCTTGGATTGTCGGCGTACGAAGAATTGAGCGTAACTTTTGCACACGGTGTCCATTTTGGGCCCATAAGAACTTTTTGGAAATGTAGCGACCATTTTGGATTGAACTCACCACTTCGTCGTGACGTATGAGGGATTTCGGCCTTTTTTGAAAGAGTGAGCACTTACATATTTGGAACGCTTGGATTGTCGGCGTACGAAGAATTGAGGGTAACTTTTGCACACAGTGTCCGTTTTGGGCCCGTAAGTACTTTTCAAAAATTTAGCGATCGTTTTGGATTGAACTCACCACTTCGTCGTGGCGTATGAGCAATTTCGGCCATTTTTCAAAAGGGTGAGCACTTGCATATTTCGAACACTTGGATTGTAGCGTGCGAAGAATTGAACGTAACTTTTGCACACGGTGTCCGTTTTGGGCCCATAAGTACTTTTTGGAAATGCAGCGACCGTTTTGGATTGAACTTAAAACTTCATCATGACGTACGAGGGATTTCGACTACTTTTCGAAAGAATGAGCACTTGCATATTTGGCACGCTTGGATTGTCGGCGTACGAAGAATTGAGCGTAACTTTTGCACACGGTGTCCATTTTGGGCCCATCAGTACTTTTTGGAAATGTGGCGACCGTTTTGGATTGAACTCACTACTTCGTCGTGACGTACGAGAGATTTCGGCTATTTTTTGAGAGAATGAGCACTATCATATTTCGAACGCTTGGATTGTCGGCGTACGAAGAATTGAGCGTAACTTTTGCGCACGGTGTCCGTTTTGGCCCATAAGTACTTTTTGGAAATGTAGCGAACGTTTTGGATTGAACTCAAAACTTCGTCATGACGTACGAGGGATTTTGTCCACTTTTCGAAAGAATGAGCACTTGCATATGTAGAACGCTTGGAGAGTCGTCGAAAGAAGAATTGAGCGTAACTTTTGCACACGGTGTCCGTTTTGGGCCCATCAGTACTTTTTGGAAGTGTAGTGACCGTTTTGGATTGAACTCACTACTTCGTCGTGACGTACGAGGGATTTTGGCAATTTTTGAAAGAATGAGCACTTGCATATTTGGAACTCTTGGATTGTCGGCGTACGAATAATTAAGCGTAACTTTTGCACACGGTGTCCGTTTTGGGCCCATAAGAACTTTTTGGAAAAGTAGCGACCGTTTCGGATTGAACTCACCACTTCGTTGTGTCGTATGAGGGATTTTTGGCCATTTTTCGAAAGAGTGAGCACTTGCATATTTGGAACGCTTGGATTGTCGGCATACGAAGAATTGAGCGCAACTTTTGCACACGGTGTCCGTTTTGGACCCATAAGAACTTTTTGGAAATGTAGCGACCATTTTGGATTGAACTCACCACTTCGTCGTCACCTATGAGAGATTTCGGCCATTTTTTAAAAGAATGAGCACTTGCATATTTGGAACGATTGGATTGTCGGCGTACGAAGAATTGAGCGTAACTTTTGCACACGGTGTCCGTTTTGGGCCCATAAAAACTTTTTGGAAATGTAGCGACCGTTTTGGATTGAAGTCAAAACTTCGTCGTGACGTACGAGGGATTTTAGCAACTTTTCAAAAGAATGAGCACTTGCATATTTAGAACGCTTGGAGAGTCGGAGGACGAAGAATTGAGCGCAACTTTTGCACACGGTGTCCGTTTTGGGCCCATAAGAACTTTTTGGAAATGTAGCGACCGTTTTGGATTGAACTCACCACTTCATCGTGACGTATGAGGGATTTCGGCCATTTTTCAAAAGAATGAGCACTTGCACATTTGGAACGCTTGGATTGTCGGCGTACGAAGAATTGAGCGTAACTTTTGCACACGGGGTCCGTTTTGGGCCCGTAAGTACTTTTCGATAATTTAGTGACCGTTTTGGATTGAACTCACCACTTCGTCGTGACGTACGAGGGATTTTGGCCATTTTTCGAAAGAATGAGCACTTGCATATTTAGAACGCTTGGAGAGTCGGCGGACGAAGAATTGAGCGTAACTTTTGCACACGGGGTCCGTTTTGGGCCCGTAAGTACTTTTCGATAATTTAGTGACCGTTTTGGATTGAACTCACCACTTCGTCGTGACGTACGAGGGATTTTGGCCATTTTTCGAAAGAATGAGCACTTGCATATTTGGAACGCTTGGATTGTCGGCGTACGAAGAATTGAGCGTAACTTTTGCACACGGTGTCCGTTTTGGGCCCGTAAGTACTTTTCGATAATTTAGTGACCGTTTTGGATTGAACTCACCACTTCGTCGTGACGTATGAGGAATTTTGGCCATTTTTCGAAAGGGTGAGCACTTGCATATTTGGAACGCTTGGATTGTTGGCGTACAAAGAATTGAACGTAACTTTTGCACACGATTTCCGTTTTGAGCCCATAAGTACTTTTTGAAAATGTAGCGATCATTTTGGATTGAACTCATGACTTCGTCGTGACGTACGAGGGATTTCGGCCGCTTTTTGAAAGAATGAGCACTTGAATATTTGGCATTCTTGGATTGTCGATGTACGAAGAGTTAGGCGTAACTTTTGTACACGGTGTCCGTTTTGGGCCCATCAGTACTTTTTGGAAATGTAGCGACCGTTTTGGATTGAACTCACTGCTTCATCGTGACGTACGAGGGATTTTGGCCATTCTTTGAAAGAATGAGCACTTGCTTATTTGGAACGCTTGGATTGTCAGCGTACGAGGAATTAAGCGTAACTTTTGCGCACGGTGTCCGTTTTGGGCCCATAAGAACTTTTTGGAAAAGTAGCGACCTTTTTGGATTGAACTCACCACTTCGTCGTGTCGTATGAGGGATTTCGGTCATTTTTTGAAAGAGTGAGCACTTGCATATTTGGAACGCTTGGATTGTCGGCGTACGAAGAATTGAGCGTAACTTTTGCACACACTGTCCGTTTTGGGCCCATAAGTACTTTTTGAAAATGTAGCGACCATTTTGGATTGAACTCACCACTTCGTCGTGACGTATGGGGGATTTCGGCCATTTTTTGAAAGAGTGAGCACTTGCATATTTGGAACGCTTGGATTGTCGGCGTACGAAGAATTGAGCGTAACTTTTGCACATGGTGTCCATTTTTGGCCCGTAAGTACTTTTTGGAAATGTAGTGACCGTTTTGGATTGAACTCACTACTTCGTCGTGACTTATGAGGAATTTCGGCCATTTTTCGAAAGAGTGAGCACTTGCATATTTGGAACGCTTGGATTGTCGGCGAACGAAGAATTGAGCGTAACTTTTGCACACGGTGTCCGTTTTGGGCCCGTAAGTACTTTTTGGAAATGTAGCGACGTTTTGGGTTGAACTCACCACTTCGTCGTGACGTATGAGGGATTTCGGCCATTTTTCAAAAGAATGAGCACTTGCGTATTTGGAACGCTTGGATTTTCGAAGTACGAAGAATTAAGCGTAACTTTTGCACACGGTGTCCATTTTGTACCCATATGAACTTTTTGGAAATGTAGCGACCGTTTTGGATTGAACTCATGACTTCATCATGACGTACGAGGAATTTTGGCCGCTTTTTGAAAGAATGAGCACTTGCATATTTGGCACGCTTGGATTGTCGGCGTACGAAGAATTGAGCGTAACTTTTGCACACGGTGTCCGTTTTAGGCCCATCAGTACTTTTTGGAAGTATTGAGACCGTTTTGAATTTAACTCACCACTTCATCGTGTCGTATGAGGGATTTCGGCCATTTTTTGAAAGAATGAGCACTTGCATATTTGGAACGCTTGGATTGTCGGCGTACGAAGAATTAAGCATAACTTTTGCACATGGTGTCCGTTTTGGGCCCATAAGAACTTTTTGGGAATGTAGCAACCGTTTTGGATTGAACTCACCACTTCGTAGTGACGTAAGAGGGATTTTAGCCATTTTTCAAAAGAATGAGCACTTGCATATTTGGAATGCTTGGATTGTCGGCGTACGAAAAATTGAGCGTAACTTTTGCACACGGTGTCCGTTTTGGGCCCATAAGTACTTTTTGGAAATGTAGAGACCGTTTTGGATTGAACTCATGACTTCATCATGACGTAAGAGGGATTTTGGCCACTTTTCGAAAGAATGAACACTTGTATATTTGGCACGCTTGGATTCTCGGCGTACGAAAAATTGAGCGTAACTTTTGTACACGGTGTCCGTTTTGGGCCCATAAGAACTTTTTGGAAAAGTAGCGATCGTTTTGGATTAAACTCACCACTTCGTCATGATTTATGAGGGATTTCGGCCATTTTTTGAAAGAGTGAGCACTTGCATATTTGGAACGCTTGGATTGTCGGCGTACGAAGAATTAAGCGTAACTTTTGCACACGGTGTCCGTTTTGGGCCCATAAGAACTTTTTGTATATGTAGCGACAGTTTTGGATTGAACTCACCACTTCGTCGTGTCGTATGAGGGATTTCGGCCATTTTTCGAAAGAGTGAGCACTTGCACATTTGGAACGCTTGGATTGTCGGCGCACGAAGAATTGAGCGTAACTTTTGCACACGGTGTTCGTTTTGTGCCCGTAAGTACTTTTTGGAAATGTAGCGACAGTTTTGGATTGAACTCACCACTTCATCGTGACGTATGAGGGATTTCGGCCATTTTTCGAAAGAGTGAGCACTTACATATTTGGAACGCTTCGATTGTCGGCGTACGAAGAATTGAGCGTAACTTTTTCACACGGTGTCCGTTTTGGACCCATAAGAACATTTTGGAAATTTAGCGACCATTTTGAATTGAACTCATGACTTCGTCATCACGTACGAGAGATTTCAGCCATTTTTTGAAAGAATGAGCATTTGCATATTTGGAACGCTTGGATTGTCGGCGTACGAAGAATTGAGCATAACGTTTGCACACGGTGTCCATTTTGGGTCCATACGTACTTTTTGAAAATGTAGCGATCGTTTTGGATTGAACTCTCCACTTCGTCGTGACGTACGAGAGATTTCGGCCATTTTTCGAAAGAATGAGAACTTGCATATTTGGCACGCTTGCATTGTCGGCGTACGAAGAATTGGCGTAACGTTTGCACACAGTGTCCGTTTTGGGCCCATAAGTACTTTTTGGAAATGTAGCGACCGTTTTGGATTGAACTCATGACTTCGTCGTGACGTATGAGGGATTTCAGCCGCTTTTCGAAAGAATGAGCACTTGCATAGTTGGCACGCTTGGATTGTCGGCGTACGAAGAATTGAGCGTAACTTTTGTACACGGTGTCCGTTTTGGCCCATAATTACTTTTAGGAAATGTAGCGACCGTTTTGGATTGAACTCAAACTTCATCGTGACGTACGAGGGATTTTGGCCACTTTTTGAAAGAATGAGCACTCGAATATTTAGAACATTTGGAGAGTCGACGAACGAAGAATTGAGCGTAACTTTTGCACACGGTGTCCGTTTTGGGCCCATCAGTACTTTTTGGAAATGTAGCGACCGTTTTGGAATGAACTCACTACTTCGTCGTGACGTACGAGGGATTTCCGCCATTTTTTGAAAGAATGAGCACTTACATATTTGGAATGCTTGGATTGTCGGCGTACGAAGAATTAAGCGTAACTTTTGCACACGGTGTCCGTTTTGGGCCCATAAGAACTTTTTGGAAAAGTAGCGACCGTTTTGGAATGAACTCGCCACTTCATCGTGTCGTATGAGGGATTTCGGCCACATTTCGAAAGAGTGAGCACTTGCATATTTGGAACGCTTGGATTGTCGGCGTACGAAGAATTGAGCGTAACTTTTGCACGCGGTGTCCGTTTTGGGCCCATAAGTACTTTTTGGAAATGTAGCGACCGTTTTGGATTGATCTCACCACTTCGCCGTCACGTATGAGGGATTTCGGCCATTTTTCGAAAGGATCGGCACTTACATATTTGGAACACTTGGATTGTCGGCGTACGAAGAATTGAGCATAACTTTTGCACACAGTGTCCGTTTTGGGTCCGTACGTACTTTTTGGAAATGTAGCGACTGTTTTGGATTCAACTCACCACTTCGTCGTGACCTACGAAAGATTTTGGCAATTTTTTGAAAGAATGAGAACTTGCATATTTGGCACGCTTGCATTGTCGGCGTACGAAGAATTGAGCGTAACTTTTGCACACGGTGTCTGTTTTGGGCCCATAAGTAGTTTTTGGAAATGTAGCGACCGTTTTGGATTGAACTCAAAACTTCATCGTGACGTACGAGGGATTTCGACCGCTTTTCGAAAGAATGAGCACTTGCATATCTGGTACGCTTGGATTGTCGGCGTACGAAGAATTGAGCGTAACTTTTGCACACGGTGTCCGTTTTGGGCCCATCAGTACTTTTTGGAAATGTGGCGACCGTTTTGGATTGAACTCACTACTTCGTTGTGACGTACGAGGGATTTCGGCTATTTTTTGAAAGAATGAGCGCTATCATATTTTGAACGCTTGGATTGTCGGTGTACGAAGAATTGAGCCTAACTTTTGCACACGGTGTCCGTTTTGGCCCATAAGTACTTTTTGGAAATGTAGCGAACGTTTTGGTTTGAACTCAAAACTTCGTCGTGACGTACGAGGGATTTTGGTCACTTTTTGAAAGAATGAGCACTTGCATATTTAGAACGCTTGGAGAGTCGTCGAAAGAAGAATTGAGCGTAACTTTTGCACACGGTGTCCGTTTTGGGCCCATCAGTACTTTTTGGAAATGTAGTGACCGTTTTGGATTGAACTCACTACTTCGTCGTGGCGTACGAGGGATCTTGGCAATTTTTGAAAGAATGAGCACTTGCATATTTGGAACTCTTGGATTGTCGGCGTACGAAGAATTAAGCGTAACCTTTGCACACGGTGTCCGTTTTGAGCCCATAAGAACTTTTTGGAAAAGTAACGACCGTTTTGGATTGAACTCACCACTTCGTCGTGTCGTATGAGGGATTTCGGCCATTTTTCGAAAGAGTGAGCACTTGCATATTTGGAACGCTTGGATTGTCGGCGTACGAAGAATTGAGCGCAACTTTTGTACACGGTGTCCGTTTTGGACCCATAAGAACTTTTCGGAAATGTAGCGACCATTTTGGATTGAACTCACCACTTCATTGTGACGTATGTGGGATTTCAACCATTTTTCAAAAGAATGAGCACTTGCATATTTGGAACGATTGGATTGTTGGCGTACGAAGAATTGAGCGTAACTTTTGCACACGGTGTCCGTTTTGGGCCCATAAAAACTTTTTGGAAATGTAGCGACCATTTTGGATTGAACTCACCACTTCATTGTGACGTATGTGGGATTTCAACCATTTTTCGAAAGAGTGAGCACTTCCATATTTGGACCGCTTGGGTTGTCGGCATACGAAGAATTGAGCGCAACTTTTGCATACGGTGTCCGTTTTGGGCCCATAAGTACTTTTTGGAAATGTAGCGACCGTTTTGGATTGAACTCACCACTTCGTCGTCACGTATGAGGAATTTCTGCCATTTTTCGAAAGAATGAGCACTTGCATATTTGGAACGCTTGGATTGTCGGCGTACAAAGAATTGAGCGTACCTTTTGCACACGGTGTCCGTTTTGGACCCATAAGAACTTTTTGGAAATGTAGCGATCGTTTTGGATTGAACTCACCACTTCGTCGTCGCGTATGAGGGATTTCTGCCATTTTTCGAAAGAATGAGCACTTGCATATTTGGAACGCTTGGATTGTCGGCGTACGAAGAATTGAGCGTAACTTTTGTACACGGTGTCCGTTTTGGGCCCATAAGAACGTTTTGGAAATGTAGCGACTGTTTTGGATTGAACTCACCACTTCGTCGTGACGTATGAGGGATTTCGGTCATTTTTCGAAAGAGAGAGCACTTACATATTTATAATGCTTGGATAGTCGGAGGACGAAGAATTGAGCGCAACTTTTGCACACGGTGTCCGTTTTGGGCCCATAAGAACTTTTTGGAAATGTACAGACCATTTTGGATTGAACTCACCACTTCATCGTGACGTATGAGGGATTTCAGCCATTTTTCAAAGGAGTGAGCACTGGCATATTTGGAACGCTTGGGTTGTCGGCGTACGAAGAACTGAGCGTAACTTTTGCACACGGTGTCCGTTTTGGGCCCATAAGTACTTTTTGGAAATGTAGCGACCGTTCCGGATTGAACTCAAAACTTTATCGTGATGTACGAGGGATTTTGGCCACTTTTTGAAAGAATGAGCACTTGCATATTTAGAACGCTTGGCGAGTCGGTGGACGAAGAATTGAGCTCAACTTTTGCACACGGTGTCCGTTTTTGGCCCATAAGAACTTTTTAAAAATGTAGAGACCATTTTGGATTGAACTCACCACTTCATCGTGACGTATGAGGGATTTCAGCCATTTTTCGAAAGAGTGAGCACTTGCATATTTGGAACGCTTGGATTGTCGGCGTACGAAGAATTGAGCGTAACTTTTGCACACGGTGTCCGTTTTGGGCCCATAAGTACTTTTTGGAAATGTAGCGATCGTTTTGGATTGAACTCACCACTTCGTCGTGACGAATGAGGGATTTCGGCCATTTTTTGAAAGAGTGAGCACTTGCATATTTGGAACGCTTGGATTGTCGGCGTACGAAGAATTGAGCGTAACTTTTGCACACGGTGTCCGTTTTGGGACCGTAAGTACTTTTCGAAAATTTACCGACCGTTTTGGATTGAACTCACCGCTTCGTCGTGACGTATGAGGGATTTCGGCCATTTTTCGAAAGAATGAGCACTTGCACATTTGGAACGCTTGGATTGTCGGCGCACGAAAAATTGAGCGTAACTTTTGCAAACGGTGTCCGTTTTGGGCCCAGCAGGACTTTTCAGAAATGTAGCGACCGTTTTGGATTGAACTCACCACTTCGTCGTGACGTATGAGGGATTTCGGCCATTTTTTGAAAGAGTGAGCACTTGCATATTTGGAACGCTTGGATTGTCGGCGTACGAAGAATTGCGCGTAACTTTTGAACACGTTGTCCGTTTTGGGCCCGTAAGTACTTTTCGAAAATTTAGCGACCGTTTTGGATTGAACTCACCACTTCGTCGTGACGTATGAGGGATTTCGGCCATTTTTCAAAAGAATGGGCACTTGCATATTTGGAACGCTTGGATTGTCGGCGTACGAAGAATTGCGCGTAACTTTTGAACACGGTGTCCGTTTTGGGCCCGTAAGTACTTTTCGAAAAGTTAGCGACCGTTTTGGATTGAACTCACCACTTCGGCGTGACGTATGAGGGATTTCGGCCATTTTTCAAAAGAATGGGCACTTGCATATTTGGAACGCTTGGATTGTCGGCGTACGAAGAATTGCGCGTAACTTTTGAACACGGTGTCCGTTTTGGGCCCGTAAGTACTTTTCGAAAAGTTAGCGACCGTTTTGGATTGAACTCACCACTTCGGCGTGACGTATGAGGGATTTCGGCCATTTTTCAAAAGAATGGGCACTTGCATATTTGGAACGCTTGGATTGTCGGCGTACGAAGAATTGCGCGTAACTTTTGAACACGGTGTCCGTTTTGGGCCCGTAAGTACTTTTCGAAAAGTTAGCGACCGTTTTGGATTGAACTCACCACTTCGTCATTACGTATGAGGGATTTCGGCCATTTTTTGAAAGAGTGAGCACTTGCATATTTGGAACGCTTGGATTGTCGGCGTACAAAGAATTGCGCGTAACTTTTGAACACGGTGTCCGTTTTGGGACCGTAAGTACTTTTCGAAAATTTAGCGACCGTTTTGGATTGAACTCACCACTTCGTCGTGACGTATGAGGGATTTCGGCCATTTTTCAAAAGAGTGAGCACTTGCAAATTTGGAACGCTTGGATTGTCGGCGTACGAAGAATTGAGCGCAACTTTTCCACACGGTGTCCATTTTGGACCCATAAGAACTTTTCGGAAATGTAGCGACCATTTTGGATTGAACTCACCACTTCGTCGTGACGTATGAGGGATTTCGGCCATTTTTCAAAAGAGTGAGCACTTGCAAATTTGGAACGCTTGGATTGTCGGCGTACGAAGAATTGAGCGCAACTTTTCCACACGGTGTCCATTTTGGACCCATAAGAACTTTTCGGAAATGTAGCGACCATTTTGGATTGAACTCACCACTTCGTCGTGACGTATGAGGGATTTCGGCCATTTTTCAAAAGAGTGAGCACTTGCAAATTTGGAACGCTTGGATTGTCGGCGTACGAAGAATTGAGCGTAACTTTTGCACACGGTGTCTGTTTTGGGCCCGTAAGTACTTTTCGATAATTTAGCGACCGTTTTGGATTGAACTCACCACTTCGTCGTGTCGTATGAGGGATTTTGTCCATTTTCCGAAAGAGTGAGCACTTGCATATTTGGAACGCTTGGATTGTCGGCGTACGAAGAATTGAGCGCAACTTTTGCACACGGTGTCCATTTTGGACCCATAAGAACTTTTCGGAAATGTAGCGACCATTTTGGATTGAACTCACCACTTCATCGTCACGTATGAATGATTTCGGCCATTTTTCAAAAGAATGAGCACTTGCATATTTGGAACGATTGGATTGTCGGCGTACGAAGAATTGAGCGTAACTTTTGCACATGGTGTCCGTTTTGGGCCCATAAAAACTTTTTGGAAATGTAGCGACCGTTTTGGATTGAACTCAAAACTTCGTCGTGACGTACGAGGGATTTTAGCCACTTTTTGAAAGAATGAGCACTTACATATTCAGAACGATTGGAGAGTCGGAGGACGAAGAATTGAGCGCAACTTTTGCACACGGTGTCCGTTTTGGGCCCATAAGAACTTTTTGGAAATGTAGAGACCATTTTGGATTAAACTCACCACTTCATTGTGACGTATGAGGGATTTCAGCCATTTTTCGAAAGAGTGAGCACTTGCATATTTGGAACGCTTGGGTTGTCGGCGTACGAAGAATTGAGCGCAACTTTTGCATACGGTGTCCGTTTTGGGCCCATAAGTACTTTTTGGAAATGTAGCGACCGTTTTGGATTGAACTCACCACTTCGTCGTCACGTATGAGGAATTTCTACCATTTTTCGAAAGAATGAGCACTTGCTTATTTGGAACGCTTGGATTGTCGGCGTACAAAGAATTGAGCGTACCATTTGCACACAGTGTCCGTTTTGGACCCATAAGAACTTTTTGGAAATATAGCGATCGTTTTGGATTGAACTCACCACTACGTCGTAACGTATGAGGGATTTCGGCCATTTTTCAAAAGAATGAGCACTTGCATATTTGGAATGCTTGGATTGTCGGCGTACGAAGAATTGAGCGTAACTTTTGCACACGGTGTCCGTTTTGGGCCCATAAGAACGTTTTGGAAATGTAGCGACTGTTTTGGATTGAACTCACCACTTCGTCGTGACGTATGAGGGATTTCGGTCAGTTTTCGAAAGAGAGAGCACTTGCATATTTAGAACGCTTGGATAGTCGGAGGACGAAGAATTGAGCGTAACTTTTGCACACGGTGTCCGTTTTGGGCCCATAAGAACTTTTTGGAAATGTACAGACCATTTTCGATTGAACTCACCACTTCGTCGTGACGTATGAGGGATTTCAGCCATTTTTCGGAAGAGTGAGCACTGGCATATTTGGAACGCTTGGGTTGTCGGCGTACGAAGAACTGAGCGTAACTTTTGCACACGGGGTCCGTTTTGGGCCCATAAGAACGTTTTGGAAATGTAGCGACTGTTTTGGATTGAACTCACGACTTCATCGTCACGTACGAGGGATTTCGGCCATTTTTCGAAAGAATGAGCACTTGCACATTTGGAACGCTTGGATTGCCGGCGTACGAAGAATTGAGCGCAACTTTTGCACACGGTGTCCGCTTTGGGCCCCTAAGAACTTTTTGGAAATGTAGCGACTGTTTTGGATTGAACTCACGACTTCATCGTCACGTACGAGGGATTTCGGCCATTTTTCGAAAGAATGAGCACTTGCACATTTGGAACGCTTGGATTGCCGGCGTACGAAGAATTGAGCGCAACTTTTGCACACGGTGTCCGTTTTGGGCCCATAAGTACTTTTTGGAAATGTAGCGATCGTTTTGGATTGAACTCACCACTTCATCGTCACGTACGAGGGATTTCGGCCATTTTTTAAAAGAATGGGCACTTACATATTTGGAACGCTTGGATTGTCGGCGTATGAAGAATTGAGCGTAACTTTTGCACACGGTGTCCGTTTTGGGACCGTAAGTACTTTTCGAAAATTTAGCGACCGTTTTGGATTGAACTCACCGCTTCGTCGTGACGTATGAGGGATTTCGGCCATTTTTTGAAAGAGTGAGCACTTGCATATTTGGAACGCTTGGGTTGTCGGCGTACGAAGAACTGAGCGTAACTTTTGCACACGGTGTCCGTTTTGGGCCCATAAGTACTTTTTGAAAATTTAGCGACCGTTTTGGATTGAACTCACCGCTTCGTCGTGACGTATGAGGGATTTCGGCCATTTTTTGAAAGAGTGAGCACTTGCATATTTGGAACGCTTGGGTTGTCGGCGTACGAAGAACTGAGCGTAACTTTTGCACACGGTGTCCGTTTTGGGCCCATAAGTACTTTTTGAAAATTTAGCGACCGTTTTGGATTGAACTCACCGCTTCGTCGTGACGTATGAGGGATTTCGGCCATTTTTTGAAAGAGTGAGCACTTGCATATTTGGAACGCTTGGGTTGTCGGCGTACGAAGAACTGAGCGTAACTTTTGCACACGGTGTCCGTTTTGGGCCCATAAGTACTTTTTGAAAATTTAGCGACCGTTTTGGATTGAACTCACCGCTTCGTCGTGACGTATGAGGGATTTCGGCCATTTTTTGAAAGAGTGAGCACTTGCATATTTGGAACGCTTGGGTTGTCGGCGTACGAAGAACTGAGCGTAACTTTTGCACACGGTGTCCGTTTTGGGCCCATAAGTACTTTTTGAAAATTTAGCGACCGTTTTGGATTGAACTCACCGCTTCGTCGTGACGTATGAGGGATTTCGGCCATTTTTTGAAAGAGTGAGCACTTGCATATTTGGAACGCTTGGGTTGTCGGCGTACGAAGAACTGAGCGTAACTTTTGCACACGGTGTCCGTTTTGGGCCCATAAGTACTTTTTGAAAATTTAGCGACCGTTTTGGATTGAACTCACCGCTTCGTCGTGACGTATGAGGGATTTCGGCCATTTTTTGAAAGAGTGAGCACTTGCATATTTGGAACGCTTGGGTTGTCGGCGTACGAAGAACTGAGCGTAACTTTTGCACACGGTGTCCGTTTTGGGCCCATAAGTACTTTTTGAAAATTTAGCGACCGTTTTGGATTGAACTCACCGCTTCGTCGTGACGTATGAGGGATTTCGGCCATTTTTTGAAAGAGTGAGCACTTGCATATTTGGAACGCTTGGGTTGTCGGCGTACGAAGAACTGAGCGTAACTTTTGCACACGGTGTCCGTTTTGGGCCCATAAGTACTTTTTGAAAATTTAGCGACCGTTTTGGATTGAACTCACCGCTTCGTCGTGACGTATGAGGGATTTCGGCCATTTTTTGAAAGAGTGAGCACTTGCATATTTGGAACGCTTGGGTTGTCGGCGTACGAAGAACTGAGCGTAACTTTTGCACACGGTGTCCGTTTTGGGCCCATAAGTACTTTTTGAAAATTTAGCGACCGTTTTGGATTGAACTCACCGCTTCGTCGTGACGTATGAGGGATTTCGGCCATTTTTTGAAAGAGTGAGCACTTGCATATTTGGAACGCTTGGGTTGTCGGCGTACGAAGAACTGAGCGTAACTTTTGCACACGGTGTCCGTTTTGGGCCCATAAGTACTTTTTGAAAATTTAGCGACCGTTTTGGATTGAACTCACCGCTTCGTCGTGACGTATGAGGGATTTCGGCCATTTTTTGAAAGAGTGAGCACTTGCATATTTGGAACGCTTGGGTTGTCGGCGTACGAAGAACTGAGCGTAACTTTTGCACACGGTGTCCGTTTTGGGCCCATAAGTACTTTTTGAAAATTTAGCGACCGTTTTGGATTGAACTCACCGCTTCGTCGTGACGTATGAGGGATTTCGGCCATTTTTTGAAAGAGTGAGCACTTGCATATTTGGAACGCTTGGGTTGTCGGCGTACGAAGAACTGAGCGTAACTTTTGCACACGGTGTCCGTTTTGGGCCCATAAGTACTTTTTGAAAATTTAGCGACCGTTTTGGATTGAACTCACCGCTTCGTCGTGACGTATGAGGGATTTCGGCCATTTTTTGAAAGAGTGAGCACTTGCATATTTGGAACGCTTGGGTTGTCGGCGTACGAAGAACTGAGCGTAACTTTTGCACACGGTGTCCGTTTTGGGCCCATAAGTACTTTTTGAAAATTTAGCGACCGTTTTGGATTGAACTCACCGCTTCGTCGTGACGTATGAGGGATTTCGGCCATTTTTTGAAAGAGTGAGCACTTGCATATTTGGAACGCTTGGGTTGTCGGCGTACGAAGAACTGAGCGTAACTTTTGCACACGGTGTCCGTTTTGGGCCCATAAGTACTTTTTGAAAATTTAGCGACCGTTTTGGATTGAACTCACCGCTTCGTCGTGACGTATGAGGGATTTCGGCCATTTTTTGAAAGAGTGAGCACTTGCATATTTGGAACGCTTGGGTTGTCGGCGTACGAAGAACTGAGCGTAACTTTTGCACACGGTGTCCGTTTTGGGCCCATAAGTACTTTTTGAAAATTTAGCGACCGTTTTGGATTGAACTCACCGCTTCGTCGTGACGTATGAGGGATTTCGGCCATTTTTTGAAAGAGTGAGCACTTGCATATTTGGAACGCTTGGGTTGTCGGCGTACGAAGAACTGAGCGTAACTTTTGCACACGGTGTCCGTTTTGGGCCCATAAGTACTTTTTGAAAATTTAGCGACCGTTTTGGATTGAACTCACCGCTTCGTCGTGACGTATGAGGGATTTCGGCCATTTTTTGAAAGAGTGAGCACTTGCATATTTGGAACGCTTGGGTTGTCGGCGTACGAAGAACTGAGCGTAACTTTTGCACACGGTGTCCGTTTTGGGCCCATAAGTACTTTTTGAAAATTTAGCGACCGTTTTGGATTGAACTCACCGCTTCGTCGTGACGTATGAGGGATTTCGGCCATTTTTTGAAAGAGTGAGCACTTGCATATTTGGAACGCTTGGGTTGTCGGCGTACGAAGAACTGAGCGTAACTTTTGCACACGGTGTCCGTTTTGGGCCCATAAGTACTTTTTGAAAATTTAGCGACCGTTTTGGATTGAACTCACCGCTTCGTCGTGACGTATGAGGGATTTCGGCCATTTTTTGAAAGAGTGAGCACTTGCATATTTGGAACGCTTGGGTTGTCGGCGTACGAAGAACTGAGCGTAACTTTTGCACACGGTGTCCGTTTTGGGCCCATAAGTACTTTTTGAAAATTTAGCGACCGTTTTGGATTGAACTCACCGCTTCGTCGTGACGTATGAGGGATTTCGGCCATTTTTTGAAAGAGTGAGCACTTGCATATTTGGAACGCTTGGGTTGTCGGCGTACGAAGAACTGAGCGTAACTTTTGCACACGGTGTCCGTTTTGGGCCCATAAGTACTTTTTGAAAATTTAGCGACCGTTTTGGATTGAACTCACCGCTTCGTCGTGACGTATGAGGGATTTCGGCCATTTTTTGAAAGAATGAGCACTTGCACATTTGGAACGCTTGGATTGTCGGCGCACGAAAAATTGAGCGTAACTTTAGCAAACGGTGTCCGTTTTGGGCCCAGAAGGACTTTTTGGAAATGTAGCGACCGTTTTGGATTGAACTCACCACTTCGTCGTGACGTATGAGGGATTTCAGCCATTTTTTGAAAGAGTGAGCACTTGCATATTTGGAACGCTTGGATTGTCGGCGTACGAAGAATTGAGCGTAACTTTTGCACACGGTGTCCGTTTTGGGCCCATAAGTACTTTTTGGAAATGTAGCGACCGTTTTGGATTGAACTCACCGCTTCGTCGTGACGTATGAGGGATTTCGGCCATTTTTCGAAAGAATGAGCACTTGCACATTTGGAACGCTTGGATTGTCGGCGTACGAAGAATTGAGCGTAACTTTTGCACACGGTGTCCGTTTTGGGCCCATAAGTACTTTTTGGAAATGTAGCGACCGTTTTGGATTGAACTCACCGCTTCGTCGTGACGTATGAGGGATTTCGGCCATTTTTCGAAAGAATGAGCACTTGCACATTTGGAACGCTTGGATTGTCGGCGTACGAAGAATTGAGCGTAACTTTTGCACACGGTGTTCGTTTTGGGCCCATAAGAACTTTTTGGAAATGTAGCGACCGTTTTGGATTGAACTCACCACTTTGTCATTACGTATGAGGGATTTCGGCAATTTTTTGAAAGAGTGAGCACTTGCATATTTGGAACGCTTGGATTGTCGGCGTACGAAGAATTGAGCGTAACTTTTGCACACAGTGTCTGTTTTGGGCCCGTAAGTACTTTTCGATAATTTAGCGACCGTTTTGGATTGAACTCACCACTTCGTCGTGACGTATGAGGAATTTCGGCCATTTTTCGAAAGGGTGAGCACTTGCATATTTGGAACGCTTGGATTGTCGACGTACGAAGAATTGAACGTAACTTTTGCACACGGTGTCCGTTTTGGGCCCATAAGTACTTTTTAAAAATGTAGCGATCATTTTTGATTGAACTCATGACTTCGTCGTGACGTACGAGGGATTTCGACCGCTTTTTGAAAGAATGACCACTTGCATATTTGGCATGCTTGGATTGTCGGCGTACGAAGAATTGAGCATAACTTTTGCACACGGTGTCCATTTTTTGCCCATCAGTACTTTTTGGAAATGTAGCGACCGTTTTGGATTGAACTCACTACTTCTTCGTGACGTACGAGGGATTTCGGCCATTCTTTGAAAGAATGAGCACTTGCATATTTGGAACGCTTGGATTGTCAGCGTACGAGGAATTAAGCGTAACTTTTGCACACGGTGTCCGTTTTGGGCCCATAAGAACTTTTTGGAAAAGTAGCGACCTTTTTGGATTGAACTCACCACTTCGTCGTGTCGTATGAGGGATTTCGGCCATTTTTCAAAAGAGTGAGCACTTGCATATTTGGAACTCTTGGATCGTCGGCGTACGAAGAATTGAGCGTAACTTTTGCACACGGTGTCCGTTTTGGGCCCATAAGTACTTTTTGGAAATGTAGCGATCGTTTTGGATTGAACTCACCACTTCATCGTCACGTATGAGGGATTTCGGCCATTTTTCGAAAGAATGGGCACTTGCATATTTGGAACGCTTGGATTGCCGGCCTATGAAGAATTTAGCGTAACTTTTGCACACGGTGTCCGTTTTGGGCCCATAAGTACTTTTTGGAAATGTAGCGACCATTTTGGATTGAACTCACCACTTCGTCGTGACGTATGAGGGATTTCGGCCATTTTTTGAAAGAGTGAGCACTTGCATATTTGGAACGCTTGGATTGTCGGCGTACAAAGAATTGAGCGTAACTTTTGCACACGGTGTCCGTTTTGGGCCCGTAAGTACTTTTCGAAAATTTAGCAACCGTTTTGGATTGAACTCACCACTTCGTCGTGACGTATGAGGGATTTCCGCCATTTTTCGAAAGAATGAGCACTTGCAAATATGGAACGCTTGGATTGTCAGCGTACGAAGGATTGAGCGTAACTTTTGCACACGGTGTCCGTTTTGGGCCCAAAATTACTTTTTCGAAATGTAGCGACCGTTTTGGAATGAACTCAACACTTCGCCTTGACGTAAGAAGGATTTTGGCCACTTTTCGAAAGAATGAGCACTTGCATATTTAGAACGCTTGGAGAGTCGGCGGACGAAGAATTGAGCGTAACTTTTGCACACGGAGTTCGTTTTGGGCCCATAAGAACTTTTTGGAAATGTAGCGACCGTTTTGGATTGAACTCACCACTTCGTCGTTACGTATGAGGGATTTCGGCCATTTTTCGAAAGAGTGAGCACTTGCATATTTGGAGCGCTTGGATTGTCGGCGTACGAAGAATTGAACGTAACTTCTGCACACGGTGTCCGTTTTGGGCCCATAAGTACTTTTTGAAAATGTAGCGATCGTTTTGGATTGAACTCATGACTTCGTCGTGAAGTACGCGGGATTTCGGCCGCTTTTTGAAAGAATGAGCACTTGCATATTTGGCATGCTTGGATTGTCGGCGTACGAAGAATTGAGCGTAACTTTTGCACACGGTGTCCGTTTTGGGCCCATCAGTACTTTTTGGAAATGTAGCGACCGTTTTGGATTGAACTCACTACTTCGTCGTGACGTACGAGGGATTTCGGCCATTCTTTGAAAGAATGAGAACTTGTATATTTGGAACGCTTGCATTGTCAGCGTACGGGGAATTAAGCGTAACTTTTGCACACGGTGTCCGTTTTGGGCCCATAAGAACTTTTTGGAAAAGTAGCGACATTTTTGGATTGAACTCACCACTTCGTCGTGTCGTATGATGGATTTCGGCCATTTTTCAAAAGAGTGAGCACTTGCATATTTGGAACGCTTGCATTGTCAGCGTACGGGGAATTAAGCGTAACTTTTGTACACGGTGTCCGTTTGGGGCCCATAAGTACTTTTTGGAAATATAGCGACCGTTTTGGATTGACCTCACCACTTCGTCGTGTCGTATGATGGATTTCGGCCACTTTTCAAAAGAGTGAGCACTTGCATATTTGGAACGCTTGCATTGTCAGCGTACGGGGAATTGAGCGTAACTTTTGCACACGGTGTCCGTTTTAGGCCCATAATTACTTTTTGAAAATGTAGCGACCGTTTTGGATTGAACTCACCACTTCGTCGTGACGTATGTGGGATTTCAGCCATTTTTTGAAAGAGTGACCACTTGCATATTTGGAACGCTTGGATTGTCGACGTACGAAGAATTGAGCGTAACTTTTGCACACGGTGTCCATTTTCGGCCCGTAAGTACTTTTCGATAATTTAGCGACCGTTTTGGATTAAACTCACCACTTGATCGAGACGTATGAGGGATTTCGGCCATTTTTCGAAAGAGTCAGCACTTGCATATTTGGAACGCTTGGATTGTCGGCGTACGAAGAATTGAGCATAACTTTTGCACACGGTGTCCGTTTTGGGCTCGTAACTACTTTTTGAAAATGTAGCGACCGTTTTGGATTGAACTCACCACTTGATCGAGACGTATGAGGGATTTCGGCCATTTTTTGAAAGAGTGACCACTTGCATATTTGGAACGCTTGGATTGTCGGCGTACGAAGAATTGTGCGTAACTTTTGCACACGGTGTCCGTTTTGGGCCCATAAGAACTTTTTGGAAATGTAGCGACCGTTTTGGATTGAACTCACCACTTCGTGGTGATGTATGAGGGATTTCGGCCATTTTTCAAAAGAATGAGCACTTGCATATTTGGAACGCTTGGATTGTCGGCGAACAAAGAATTGAGCGTAACTTTTGCACACGGTGTTCGTTTTGGGCCCGTAAGTACTTTTTGGAAATGTAGCGACGTTTTGGGTTGAACTCACCACTTCATCGTGACGTATGAGGGATTTCGGCCATTTTTCAAAAGAATGAGCACTTGCATATTTGGAACGCTTGGATTGTCGGCGTACGAAGAATTGAGCGTAACTTATGCATACGGTGTCCGTTTTGGGCCCGTAAGTACTTTTCGATAATTTATCGACCGTTTTGGATTGAACTCACCACTGCGTCGTGACGTATGAGGAATTTCGGCCATTTTTCGAAAGGGTGAGCGCTTGCATATTTGGAACGCTTGGATTGTCGGCGTACGAAGAATTGAGCGTAACTTTTGCACACGGTGTCCGTTTTGGGCCTGTAAGTACTTTTCGATAATTTATCGACCGTTTTGGATTGAACTCACCACTGCGTCATGACGTATGAGGAATTTCGGCCATTTTTCGAAAGGGTGAGCGCTTGCATATTTGGAACGCTTGGATTGTCGGCGTACGAAGAATTAAGCGTAACTTTTGCACACGGTGTCCGTTTGGGGCCCATAAGTACTTTTTGGAAATGTAGCGACCGTTTTGGATTGAACTCACCACTGCGTCGTGACGTATGAGGGATTTTGGCCATTTTTTGAAAGAATGAGCACTTGCATATTTGGCACGCTTGGATTGTCGGCGTACGAGAATTGAGCGTAACTTTTGCACACGGTGTCCGTTTGGGGCCCATAAGTACTTTTTGGAAATGTAGCGACCGTTTTGGATTGAACTCACCACTGCGTCGTGACGTATGAGGGATTTTGGCCATTTTTTGAAAGAATGAGCACTTGCATATTTGGCACGCTTGGATTGTCGGCGTACGAGAATTGAGCGTAACTTTTGCACACGGTGTCCGTTTGGGGCCCATAAGTACTTTTTGGAAATGTAGCGACCGTTTTGGATTGAACTCACCACTGCGTCGTGACGTATGAGGGATTTTGGCCATTTTTTGAAAGAATGAGCACTTGCATATTTGGCACGCTTGGATTGTCGGCGTACGAGAATTGAGCGTAACTTTTGCACACGGTGTCCGTTTGGGGCCCATAAGTACTTTTTGGAAATGTAGCGACCGTTTTGGATTGAACTCACCACTGCGTCGTGACGTATGAGGGATTTTGGCCATTTTTTGAAAGAATGAGCACTTGCATATTTGGCACGCTTGGATTGTCGGCGTACGAGAATTGAGCGTAACTTTTGCACACGGTGTCCGTTTGGGGCCCATAAGTACTTTTTGGAAATGTAGCGACCGTTTTGGATTGAACTCACCACTGCGTCGTGACGTATGAGGGATTTTGGCCATTTTTTGAAAGAATGAGCACTTGCATATTTGGCACGCTTGGATTGTCGGCGTACGAGAATTGAGCGTAACTTTTGCACACGGTGTCCGTTTGGGGCCCATAAGTACTTTTTGGAAATGTAGCGACCGTTTTGGATTGAACTCACCACTGCGTCGTGACGTATGAGGGATTTTGGCCATTTTTTGAAAGAATGAGCACTTGCATATTTGGCACGCTTGGATTGTCGGCGTACGAGAATTGAGCGTAACTTTTGCACACGGTGTCCGTTTGGGGCCCATAAGTACTTTTTGGAAATGTAGCGACCGTTTTGGATTGAACTCACCACTGCGTCGTGACGTATGAGGGATTTTGGCCATTTTTTGAAAGAATGAGCACTTGCATATTTGGCACGCTTGGATTGTCGGCGTACGAGAATTGAGCGTAACTTTTGCACACGGTGTCCGTTTGGGGCCCATAAGTACTTTTTGGAAATGTAGCGACCGTTTTGGATTGAACTCACCACTGCGTCGTGACGTATGAGGGATTTTGGCCATTTTTTGAAAGAATGAGCACTTGCATATTTGGCACGCTTGGATTGTCGGCGTACGAAGAATTGAGCGTAACTTTTGCACACGGTGTCCGTTTTGGGCCCGTAAGTACTTTTCGAAAATTTCGCGACCATTTTGGATTGAACTCACCACTTCGTCGTGACGTATGAGGGATTTGGGCCATTTTTCGAAAGAATGAGCACTTGCACATTTGGAACGCTTGGATTGTCGGCGTACGAAGAATTGAGCGTAACTTTTGCACACGGTGTCCGTTTTGGGCCCATAATTACTTTTTGGAAATGTAGCGACCGTTTTGGAATGAACTCAACACTTCATCATGACGTACGAAGGATTTTGGCCACTTTTCAAAAGAATGAGCACTTGCATATTTAGAATGCTTGGAGAGTCAGCGGACGAAGAATTGAGCGTAACTTTTGCACACGGTGTTCGTTTTGGGCCCATAAGAACTTTTTAGAAATGTAGCGACCGTTTTGGATTGAACTCACCACTTCGTCGTTACGTATGAGGGATTTCGGCCATTTTTTGAAAGAGTGAGCACTTGCATATTTGGAACGCTTGGATTGTCGGCGTACGAAGAATTGAGCGTTACTTTTGCACACGGTGTCCGTTTTGGGCCCGTAAGTACTTTTCGATAATTTAGCGACCGTTTTGGAATGAACTCACCACTTCGTTGTGACATATGAGGAATTTCGGCCATTTTTCGAAAGGGTGAGCACTTGCATATTTGGAACGCTTGGATTGTCGGCGTACGAAGAATTGAACGTAACTTTTGCACGCGGTGTCCGTTTTGGGCCCATAAGTACTTTTTGAAAATGTAGCGATCGTTTTGGATTGAACTCATGACTTCGTCGTGACGTACGAGGGATTTTGGCCGCTTTTCGAAAGAATGAGCACTTGCATATTTGGCATGCTTGGATTGTCGGCGTATGAAGAATTGAGCGTAACTTTTGTACACGGTGTCCGTTTTGGGCCCATCAGTACTTTTTGGAAATGTAGCGACCGTTTTGGATTGAACTCACTACTTTGTAGTGACGTACGAGGGATTTCAGCCATTCTTTGAAAGAATGAGCACTTGCATATTAGGAACGCTTGGATTGTAAGCGTACGAGGAATTAAGCGTAACTTTTGCACACGGTGTCCGTTTCGGGCCCATAAGAACTTTTTGGAAAAGTAGCGTCCTTTTTGGATTGAACTCACCACTTCGTCGTGTCGTATGATGGATTTCGGCCATTTTTCAAAAGAGTGAGCACTTGCATATTTGGAACGCTTGGATTGTCGGCGTACGAAGAATTGAGCGTAACTTTTGTACACGGTGTCCGTTTTGGGCCCATAAGAACTTTTTGGAAATGTAGCGACTTGGATTGAACTCACCACTTCGTTGTCACGTATGAGGGATTTCGGCCATTTTTTGAAAGAATGAGCACTTGCACATTTGGAACGCTTGGATTGTCGGCGTACGAGAATTGAGCGTAACTTTTGCACACGGTGTCCATTTTGGGCCCGTAAGTACTTTTTGGAAATGTAGCGACCGTTTTGGATTGAACTCACCACTTCGTCGTGATGTATGAGGGATTTTGGCCATTTTTTGAAAGAGTGAGCACTTGCATATTTGGAACGCTTGGATTGTCGACGTACGAAGAATTGAGCGTAACTTTTGCACACGGTGTCCGTTTTGGGCCCGTAAGTACTTTTCGAAAATTTAGCGACGTTTTGGGTAGAACTCACCACTTCATCGTGACGTATGAGCAATTTCGACCATTTTTTGAAAGGGTGAGCACTTGCATATTTGGAACGCTTGGATTGTCGGCGTACGAAGAATTGAACGTAACTTTTGCACACGGTGTTCGTTTTGGGCCCATAAGTACTTTTTGGAAATGTAGCGACCGTTTTGGATTGAACTCATGACTTCGTCGTGACGTACGAGGGATTTCGGCCGCGTTTCAAAAGAATGAGCACTTGCATATTTGGCACGCTTGGATTGTCGGCGTACGAAGAATTGAGTGTAACTTTTGGACACGGTGTCCGTTTTGGGCCTATCAGTACTTTTTGGAAATGTAGCGACCGTTTTGGATTGAACTCACAACTTCGTCGTGACGTACGAGGGATTTCGGCCATTTTTTGAAAGAATGAGCAATAGCATATTTGGAACGCTTGGATTGTCGGCGTACGAAGAATTAAGCGTAACTTTTGCACACGGTGTCCGTTTTGGGCCCATAAGAACATTTTTTAAAAGTAGCGACCGTTTTGGATTGAACTCACCACTTCGTCGTGTCGTATGAGGGATTTCGGCCGTTTTCGAAAGAGTGAGCACTTGCATATTTGGAACGCCTGGATTGTCAGCGTACGAAGAATTGAGTGTAACTTTTGCACACGGTGTTCGCTTTGGGCCCGTAAGTACTTTTTGAAAATGTAGCGACCGTTTTGGATCGAACTCACCACTTCATCGTGACGTATGAGGTATTTCGGCCATTTTTCGAAAGAGTCAGAACTTGCTTATTTGGAACGCTTGGATTGTCAGTGTACGAAGAATTGAGCGTAACTTTTGCAAACGGTGTCCGTTTTGAGCCCATAACTACTTTTTTGAAATGTAGCGACCGTTTTGGAATGAACTAAAAAACTTCGTCGTGACGTACGAGGGATTTTGGCCACTTTTCGAACGAATGAGCACTTGCATATTTTGAACCCTTGGAGAGTCGGCGAACGAAGAATTGAGCGTAACTTTTGCACACGGTGTTCGTTTTCGGCCCATAAGAAATTTTTGGAAATGTAGTGACCGTTTTGGATTGAACTCACCACTTGGTCGTGCCGTATGAGGGATTTTAGCCATTTTTCGAAAGAGTGAGCACTTGCATATTTGGAACGCTTGGATTGTCGGCGTATGAAGAATTGAGCGTAACTTTTGCACATGGTGTCCATTTTGGGCCCGTAAGTACTTTTCCGAAATGTAGCGACCGTTTTGGATTGAACTCACCACTTCGCCGTGACATATGAGCGATTTCGGCCATTTTTTGAAAGGGTGAGCACTTGCATATTTGGAACGGTTGGATTCTCGGCGTACGAAGAATTGAGCGTAACTTTTGCATACGGTGTCCGTTTTGGGCCCATAAGAACTTTTTGGAAATGTAGCAACCGTTTTGATTGAACTCACCGCTTCGTCGTGATGTATGAGGGATTTCGGCCATTTTTCGAAAGAGTGAGCACTTGCATATTTGGAACGCTTGGATTGTCGGCGTACGAAGAATTGAGCGTAACTTTTGCACACGGTGTCCGTTTTGGGCCCGTTAGTACTTTTCGGAAATGTAGCGACCGTTTCGGATTGAACTCACCAATTCATCGTGACGTATGAGGGATTTCGGCCATTTTTCGAAAGAATCGGCACTTGCATATTTGGAACGCTTGGATTGTCGGCGTACGAAGAATTGAGCGTAACTTTTGCACACAGTGCCCATTTTGGTCCATAAGCACTTTTTGGAAATGTAGCGACCATTTTGGATTGAACTCAAAACTTCCTCGTGACGTACGAGGGATTTTGGCCACTTTTCGAAAGAATAAGCACTTGCATATTTAGAACGCTTGGAGAGTCGGCGAACGAAGAATTGAGCGTAACTTTTGCACACGGTGTCTCTTTTGGGCCCATCAGTACTTTTTGGAAATGTAGCGACCGTTTTGGATTGAACTCACTACTTCGTCGTGACGTACGAGGGATTTCGGCCATTTTTTGAAAGAATGAGCACTTGAATATTTGGAACGCTTGGATTGTCGGCGTACGAAGAATTAAGCATAACTTTTGCAAACGGTGTCCGTTTTGGGCCCATAAGAACTTTTCTGAAATGTAGCGACCATTTTGGATTGAACTCACCACTTCGCCGTGTCGTAAGAGCGATTTCGGCCATTTTTCGAAAGGGTAAGCACTTGCATATTTGGAATGCTTGGATTGTCGGCGTACGAAGAATTGAGCATAACTTTTGCATACGGTGTCCGTTTTGGGCCCATAAGTACTTTTTGGAAATGTAGCAACCATTTTGGATTGAACTCACCGCTTCGTAGTGATGTATGAGGGATTTCGGCCATTTTTCGAAAGAGGGGGCACTTGCATATTTGGAACGCTTGGATTGTCGGCGTACGTAGAATTGAGCGTAACTTTTGCACACGGTGTCCGTTTTCGGCCCATAAGTACTTTTTGGAAATGTAGCGACCGTTTTGGATTGAACTCACCACTTCGTCGTGACGTATGAGGGATTTCGGCCATTTTTCAAAAGAATGAGCACTTGCATATTTGGAACGCTTGGATTGTCGTCGTACGAAGAATTGAGCGTAACTTTTGCACACGGTGTCCGTTTTGGGCCCGTAAGTACTTTTCGATAATTTACCGGCCGTTTTGGATTGAACTCACCACTGCGTCGTGATGTATGAGGAATTTCGGCCATTTTTCGAAAGGGTGAGCACTTGCATATTTGGAACGCTTGGATTGTCGGCGTACGAAGAATTGAGCGTAACTTTTGCACACGGTGTCCGTTTTGGGCCCGTAAGTACTTTTCGAAAATTTAGCGACGTTTTGGGTTGAACTCACCACTTCGTCGTGACGTATGAGCGATTTCGACCATTTTTGGAAAGGGTGAGCACTTGCATATTTGAACGCTTGGATTGTCGGCGTACGAAGAATTGAACGTAACTTTTGCACACGGTGTTCATTTTGGACCCATAAGTAGTTTTTGGAAATGTAGCGACCGTTTTGGATTGAACTCATGACTTCGTCGTGACGTATGAGGGATTTCGGCTACTTTTCAAAAGAATGAGCACTTGCATATTTGGCACGCTTGGATTGTCGGCGTACGAAGAATTGAGTGTAACTTTTGCACACGGTGTCCGTTTTGGGCCCATCAGTACTTTTTGGAAATGTAGCGACCGTTTTGGATTGAACTCACAACTTCGTCGTGACGTACGAGGGATTTCGGCCATTTTTTGAAAGAATGAGCACTTGCATATTTGGAACGCTTGGATTGTCGGCGTACGAAGAATTGAGCGTAACTTTTGTACACAGTGTTCGTTTTGGGCCCGTAATTACTTTTGGAAAATGTAGCGACCGTTTTGGATTGAACTCACCACTTCGTCGTGACGTATGACGGATTTCGGCCATTTTTTGAAAGAGTGAGCACTTGCATATTTGGAACGCTTGGATTGTCGGCGTACGAAGAATTGAGCGTAACTTTTGCACACGGTGTCCGTTTTGGGCCCGTAAGTACTTTTCGATAATTTAGCGAACGTTGGAATTTCGGCCATTTTTCGAAAGGGTGAGCACTTGCATATTTGGAACTTATGGATTGTCGGCGTACGAAGAATTGAGCGAAACTTTTGCACACAGTGTCCGTTTTGGGCCCGTAAGTACTTTTCGAAAATTTAGCGACGTTTTGGGTTGAACTCACCACTTCGTCGTGACGTACGAGGGATTTCGGCCATTTTTCGAAAGAATGAGCACTTGCATATTTGGCACGCTTGGATTGTCGGCGTACGAAGAATTGAACGTAACTTTTGCACACGGTGTTCGTTTTGGGCCCATAAGTACTTTTTGGAAATGTAGCGACCGTTTTGGATTGAACTCATGACTTCGTCGTGACGTCTGAGGGATTTCGGCTGCTTTTCAAAAGAATGAGCACTTGCATATTTGGCACGCTTGGATTGTCGGCGTACGAAGAATTGAGTGTAACTTTTGCACACGGTGTCCGTTTCGGGCCCATCAGTACTTTTTGAAAATGTAGCGACCGTTTTGGATTGAACTCACCACTTCGTCGTGACGTATGGGGGAGTTCAACCATTTTTCGAAAGAATGAGCCCTTGCATATTTGGAACGCTTGGATTGTCGGCGTACGAAGAATTGAGCGTAACTTTTGTACACGGTGTCCGTTTTGGGCCCGTAAGTACTTTTGGAAAATGTAGCGACCGTTTTGGATTGAACTCACCACTTCATCGAGACGTATGAGGGATTTCGGCCATTTTTTGAAAGAGTCAGCCCTTGCATATTTGGAACGCTTGGATTGTCGGCGTACGAAGAATTGAGCGTAACTTTTGCACACGGTGTCCGTTTTGAGCCCATAACTACTTTTTCGAAATGTAGCGACCGTTTTGGAATGAACTCAAAACTTCGTCGTGACGTACGAGGGATTTTGGCCAGTTTTCGAACGATTGAGCACTTGCATATTTTGAACCCTTGGAGAGTCGACGGACAAAGAATTGGGCGTAACTTTTGCACACGGTGTTCATTTTGGGCCCATAAGAAATTTTTGGAAATGTAGTGACCGTTTTGGATTGAACTCACCACTTGGTCGTGACGTATGAGGGATTTTAGCCATTTTTAGAAAGAGTGAGCACTTGCATATTTGGAACGCTTGGATTGTCGGCGTACGAAGAATTGAACGTAACTTTTGCACACGGTGTTCGTTTTGGGCCCATAAGAAATTTTTGGAAATGTAGTGACCGTTTTGGATTGAACTCACCACTTGGTCGTGACGTATGAGGGATTTTAGCCATTTTTAGAAAGAGTGAGCCCTTGCATATTTGGAACGCTTGGATTGTCGGCGTACGAAGAATTGAACGTAACTTTTGCACACGGTGTTCGTTTTGGGCCCATAAGAAATTTTTGGAAATGTAGTGACCGTTTTGGATTGAACTCACCACTTGGTCGTGACGTATGAGGGATTTTAGCCATTTTTAGAAAGAGTGAGCCCTTGCATATTTGGAACGCTTGGATTGTCGGCGTACGAAGAATTGAGCGTAACTTTTGTACACGGTGTCCGTTTTGGGCCCGTAAGTACTTTTGGAAAATGTAGCGACCGTTTTGGATTGAACTCACCACTTCATCGAGACGTATGAGGGATTTCGGCCATTTTTCGAAAGAGTCAGCACTTGCATATTTGGAACGCTTGGATTGTCGGCGTACGAAGAATTGAGCGTAACTTTTGCAGACGTTGTCCGTTTTGAGCCCATAACTACTTTTTCGAAATGTAGCGACCGTTTTGGAATGAACTCAAAACTTCGTCGTGACGTATGAGGGATTTTGGCCAGTTTTCGAACGAATGAGCACTTCCATATTTTGAACCCTTGGAGAGTCGGCGGACGAAGAATTGGGCGTAACTTTTGCACACGGTGTTCGTTTTGGGCCCATAAGAAATTTTTGGAAATGTAGTGACCGTTTTGGATTGAACTCACCACTTCGTCGTGACGTATGAGGGATTTTAGCCATTTTTAGAAAGAGTGAGCACTTGCATATTTGGAACGCTTGGATTGTCGGCGTACGAAGAATTGAGCGTAACTTTTGCACATGGTGTCCATTTTGGGCCCGTAAGTACTTTTCCGAAATGTAGCGATCGTTTTGGATTGAACTCACCACTTCGCCGTGACATATGAGCGATTTCGGCCATTTTTCGAAAGGGTGAGCACTTGCATATTTGGAACGATTGAATTGTCAGCGTACGAAGAATTGAGCGTAACTTTTGCATAAAGTGTCCGTTTTGGGCCCATAAGAACTTTTTGGAAATGTAGCAATCATTTTGGATTGAACTCACCGCTTCGTCGTGATGTATGAGGGATTTCGGCCATTTTTCGAAAGAGTGGGCACTTGCATATTTGGAACGCTTGGATTGTCGGCGTACGAAGAATTGAGCGTAACTTTTGCACACGGTGTCCGTTTTGGGCCCATAATTACTTTTTGGAAATGTAGCGACCGTTTTGGAATGAACTCACCACTTCGTCGTGACGTACGAAGGATTTTGGCCACTTTTCGATAGAATGAGCACTTGCATATTTAGAACGCTTGGAGAGTCGACGGACGAAGAATTGAGCGTAACTTTTGTACACGGTGTTCGTTTTGGGCCCATAAGAACTTTTTGGAAATGTAGCGACCGTTTTGGATTGAACTCACCACTTCGTCGTTACGTATGAGGGATTTCGGCCATTTTTTGAAAGAGTGAGCACTTGCTTATTTGGAACGCTTGGATTGTCGGCGTACGAAGAATTGAGCGTAACTTTTGCACACGGTGTCCGTTTTGGGCCCGTAAGTACTTTTCGATAATTTAGCGACCGTTTTAGATTGAACTCACCACTTCATTGTGACGTATGAGGAATTTTGGCCATTTTTCGAAAGGGTGAGCACTTGCATATTTGGAACGCTTGGATTGTTGGCGTACGAAGAACTGAACGTAACTTTTGCACACGGTGTCCGTTTCGGGCCCATTCGTACTTTTTGAAAATGTAGCGATCGTTTTGGATTGAACTCATGACTTCGTCATAACGTACGAGGGATTTTGGCCGCTTTTCGAAAGAATGAGCACTTGCATATTTGGCATGCTTGGATTGTCGGCGTACGAAGAATTGAGCGTAACTTTTGCACACGGTGTCCGTTTAGGGCCCATAAGTACTTTTTGGAAATGTAGCGACCGTTTTGGATTGAACTCACTACTTCGTCGTGACGTATGAGGGATTTCGGCCATTCTTTGAAAGAATGAGCACTTGCATATTTGGAACGCTTGTCATCGTACGAGGAATTAAGCGTAACTTTTGCACACGATGTCCGTTTTGGGCCCATAAGAACTTTTTGGAAAAGTAGCGACCTTTTTGGATTGAACTCACCACTTCGTCGTGTCGTATGAGGGATTTCGACCATTTTTCAAAAGAGTGAGCCCTTGCATATTTGGAACGCTTGGATTTTCGGCGTACGAAGAATTGAGCGTAACTTTTGCACACGGTGTCCGTTTTAGGCCCATAAGTACTTTTTGAAAATGTAGCGACCG
>NW_019254195.1:0-428 GCF_002742605.1 Olea europaea var. sylvestris
TATGCCAACTATAGCTGGAACATTAAAATGAATTTCATGTTCAGACATGAACTATTTTAATGTTAAGGACAATTGTTGTTCTTCTTTATCTTGTTAAAGATCCTAATAGCTATAGTAAATTATAAAACGACATTTATATTCTTTAATACTAAAAATTCTATAATAAGTATAGAAATTATAAGGCATAAATACTATAATCTAATTATTACCAAAACCTGGCATGAGAGACTTTGTCATTTAGATTAAATGTAATTCCAAAGTTACATAAAGATGTATACTTGGGATTAATTGATTTTGACAAGAAAGAATTATGCATGTCTGGCACAATAACCAAATCTTCTTTTACTTGAAAAGAAGAAATGTCAGCATAATTACCAGTCTAATGCATAGTGATGCATACGAATTCATGTCAATCAATGTCAGGTAAT
>NW_019254195.1:563-1194 GCF_002742605.1 Olea europaea var. sylvestris
TTCACATTAAGATTCGATCAAGTGAGAGTATCTTAAAGATAAAATTTAGATTATCTAAGAGAGAATGTGATTCTCGTGCAGTGGACTCCTTCATATGCACTGCAGCAAGGTGGTGTATCTAAAAGGAGGAATCGTTAATTATTACATATAATGCGATTAATAACAAACCATGCAAATTTCTCAAAATTGTTTTGAGGTCACGCATTGATTGCAGTGTGCAACGCACTAAACCATGTCCCATCTGAATTGGTTAATAGAATTCCATATGAGTTATGGAAAGACAATAGTCCCAATTTATCTTATATGAAAGATTGGGGCCATGACGCTTATTTGAAGCACCTTAAATCGGATAAGTTTGAGACCGAATCCGATAAATACATATCTGTGTGATATTCAAAGGAGACATTTGAATATAAATTCTATTATCATGAAGAAAGTCTTCGTCTCACGACACATCGTCTTCTTAGAGAAAATATTTACTCTAAGAGGGGACAATGGGAGTAAAATAGAATTTTGAAAGAGTTCAAGAGTCCACAGATATAGTTAATCAAGTAGATAAATTTGAGTTTGATCCCATATCTGATATGGGACATACTTTGGATCAGGAAGTAAAGACTCCTGAGGACATGAC
>NW_019254196.1:0-1194 GCF_002742605.1 Olea europaea var. sylvestris
CGGTGTGTTGGATGCTATTCCCCGCGACACTAGAAAACGAAGTTACGCACTGAACGAGGGACCCTTTTTCATGCCTAGCATTTAATGTAATTAAACATACGGAGACAGCTTAATTTTGGCCAATTAAATATTTTTATGAACTTACTCCAAGGAAATTTTTGTCACCGCGCTTATTTATTAATTAAAAGTCACGTGAAATCATGTGAGAAAGTGACAAAATATTTTTGATGAATAATTTACAATCATTTTTCTTTCTTTCTTGTAATATAATATGAAAATGATCTGCAAAAAGAAACTTTAGTATTTATTATTTGAGTTGAATTATATTAACATTAAACTTCAAGATATCTTTCACCACTATAATTATTTATGTCGTCTATAGTATAAATAGATTAAGCAAGTTGAGATTTAAGAAATTTTCTTAGCTAATGTTTTGGATAGGTGACCATATTCCGCCATTTACATGAGAAAGAAGAGAAGCGATACAATCCCCAAACATGCTCTCGCGAGCGATGCATATGTTAGGATTACAACGAGAAGGGACGATCCTTCCCATCTCCGTACTATTTTCTCAGAGATGGGTATTAAAATATCATCATTTATATATCGTAATTAATTATTTTATTAATATATTAATTTTTAACACGTTTTTTTGTCCTAAATAATATTTAAATTTGAAAACCCTATACTAAACTAAAATAAAAAATTAGGGACAAGTTCGGAGGATTTTTCTTTTTCCTTTTTTTTTTTTGGGTGGTTTGTCGAAAAAATAGTGAATTTTTGGAGAATTTGTGATAAAAGAGTAGGAATAAAATTTAAATTTACATGAATAATATTTTGTTGTGTGAATATGTGGTTGAAAAAGAGTATGTATAATAACGAGTTTTGGAATAATGTGAATGATCAATGAAACGAAAAGTCAACTTCTAATAAAGCAAGAAAAAATAATAAGAAAACTAGGAACCTGCCTCCTCCTCTACGGTGAAGTTCTTGGAATTTCATAGGCAAGTTGTTGGAGAAAAAGGTTTTGCTCCTTTAATGATCAAATGGAAAATGACGTGTGTACAACACCTTTAATTTATGGGAAATGATAATAAAGCAATAAAAAATAATAAGAAAACTAGGGAGCTGCCTTCGCCTCTACTGAAGTTCTTAGAATTTCATAGGCAAGTTGTCGGAGAAGAAAGTTTTGCT
>NW_019254197.1:0-1194 GCF_002742605.1 Olea europaea var. sylvestris
CATCCAATTGACACTTGACAACAATGCAAGTGTCAAACAACGTGTCAAAAATCTGTGTACAAATAGCAAAGTTCAATCGGTAACGACCTTGCTACATGTACACTACGTGTACACTTTAGTTTACACTTTGCCAAGTAACATTACCCTGTTGGACAGTTTGAATTTCAAACAATTTTATCATCCAATTAACACTTGACTACAATGCAAGCGTCAAACAATGTGTTAAAAATCAGTGTACAAATAGCAAAGTTCAATCGGTAAGAACTTTGCCACATGTACACTATGGCATACACTTTAGTTTATACTTTACCACATGACATTACCCTGTTGGACAGTTTAAATTTTAAATAGTTTTCCCATGCAATTGACACTCGAAAACAATGCAAGTGTCAAACAATGTGTTAAAAATCAGTGTACAAATAGGAAAGTTCAATCCGTAAGAACCTTGCGACATGCGAACTATGGTGTGCACTAAAGTTTACACTTTTCCACGTATCATCACCCTGTTGGACAGTTTTAATTTCAAGTAGTTCAATCATCCAGTTGACACTTGTCAAAAATGTAAGTGTCAAACAACGTATCAAAAATCAGTGTACTAATAGCAAAGTTAAATCGGTAAAAACCTTGCTACATGTACATTATGGTGTATACTTTAGTTTACACTTGGCCACATGACATTACTGTGTTGGACAATTTAAATTTTAAACAGCTTTCCATTCAATTGACACTTGACAACAATGCAAGTGTCAAACAACGTGTCAAAAAGTAGTGTACAAATGGCAAAGTTCTATCGTTTATAACCTTGCTACATGTACACTATGGAGTGCACTTTATTTTATACTTTACCATGTGACATTACCCTGTTGGATAGTTTAAATTTCAAACAGTTTTCCCATCCAATTGACACTAAACAACAATTCAAGTGTCAAACAAAGTTCAAAAATCAGTGTACAAATAGCAAAGTTCAATCGATAAGAACCTTGCTACATGTACACTTTAGTTTACACTTTACCACGTGACATTACTATGCTGGATAGTTTAAATTTCTAACAATTTTCCCATCCAATTGGCTCTTGAAAATAGTGGAAGTGCCAAACTACGTGTCAAAAATCAGTGTACAAATAGAAAAGTTCAATCGATAAGAACCTTGCAACATGTACCCTATGGTGTACACTTTAGTTTACACTTTGCCAC
>NW_019254198.1:0-1194 GCF_002742605.1 Olea europaea var. sylvestris
CCGTTCCGACACCGTCATAACAAATGACGAAATTGCACCAGGTGCGATTTTTCTTTGTTAATATTCTGTCCAACACTTCTTCAGCCTGACATAATTAATACAGAAATTAATTATTCGGTGGCCTAAACGAAGGAATTTGGCTAAAATTCCGTGATCCTGGGTCTGTGCGCCGACTCCAATTCCTGGGGCCGTTTCCAATCAACCTGCCAAATTTCGGCTCATTCCGACACGGTCACGACAAATGATAAAATTGCACCTGGTGCGGTTTTGCGTCGTTAATTTTCTGTCCAACACATTTTCAACCTGACATAATTAATAAGGAAATTAATTATTTGGAGGGAGAAACGAAGGAATCTGACGAAAATCCCGTGATCTCGGGTCTACGTCCCGAGTCCAATTTCTCGTGCCGTTTCCAATCAACCAGCCAAATTTCGGCCCACTCCGACACCGTCACGACAAATGACGAAATTGCCCCTGGTGCGGTTTCGCGTTGTTAATTTTATGTCCAACACATCGTCAACCTGACATAATTAATACGGAAATAAATTATTCGGAGGCCTAAACGAAGGAATTTGGCTAAAATCCCGTGATCCCGGGTATTTTTGGGGCCGTTTCCAATCAACCTGCCAAATTTCGGCCCATTCCGACATTGTCCCGACAAATGACAAAACTGCCTCTGGTGCGGTTTTCCTTTTTTAATTTTCTGTCCAACACTTCTTCAACCTGACATAATTAATACGAAAATTAATTATTCGGATGCCTAAACGAAGGAATTTTGCTAAAATCCCGTCATCCCGGGTCTGTGCCTCGACACCAATTTCTGGGGCCGTTTCGAATCAACCTGCCAAATTTCGGCCCATTCCGACACTGTCGCGACAAATGACAAAATTGCCCCTGGTGCTATTTTGCGTTGATAATTTTCTGTCCAACACATCTTCAACCTGACATAATTACTAAGGAAATTAATTATTTCGAGGCTTAAACAAAGGAATTTGGCTAAAATCCCGTGATCTTGGGTCTATGCCTTGAGTCCAATTTCTCGTGCCGTTTCCAATCAACAAACCAAATTTCGTCCCATTTCCACACAGTCGTGACAAATGACGAAATTGCTCCTGGTGTGGTTTTGTGTTGTTAATTTTCTGTCCAACACATCGTCAACCTGACATAATTAATACGGAAATTAATTATTCGGAG
>NW_019254199.1:0-1194 GCF_002742605.1 Olea europaea var. sylvestris
ACCCCAGAAATTGGACTCGAGGCACAGACCTAGGATCACGGGATTTTAGCCAAAATTTTTCGTTTAGGCCTCCGAATAATTAAATCTTCGTATCAATTATATCAGGTTGAAGAAGTGTTGGACAGAAAATTAACAACGCAAAACAGTACCAGGGGCAATTTCATCATTTGTCGTGATGGTGTAGGAATGGACCGAAATTTGGTGGGTGGATTGGAAACGGCTCGAGAAATTGGAGTCGAGGCACATACCCGGGATCACGGGACTTTAGCCAAATTCCTTCTTATAGGCCTCCGAATAATTAATTTCCGTATTAAATATGAAAGGTTGAAGATGTGTTGGACAGAAAATTAACAACGTAAAACCGCACCAGGGACAATTTTGTCATTTGTCGCGACAGTGTCGGAATGGGCCGAAATTTGACAGGTTGATTGGAAACAACCCCAGAAATTGGACTCGTAGCGCATACTCGGGATCACGAGATTTTAGCCAAATTCCTTCGTTTACGCCTCCGAATAATTAATTTCCGTTTTAATTATGTCGGGCTAAAGAAGTGTTGGACAGAAAATTAACAAAGAAAAACCGCACCAGGGGTAATTTCATCATTTGTCGCGACGGTGTCGGAATGGGCCAAAATTTGGCAAGTTGATTGGAAACGGCAACAAAAGTTGGACTCGGGCCACAGACCCGGGATCACGGGATTTTAAACAAATTCCTTCGTTTAGGCCTCCGATAATTAATTTTCGTATTAATTATGTTAGATTAAAGGTGTGTTGGACAGAAAATTAAAAATAAAAATCGCACAAGGGGCAATTTCGTAATTTGCGCAACGGTGTCGAAATGGGCCAAAATTTGGCAGGTTGATTGGAAACGGCTCGAGAAATTGGAGTCGGGGCACATACCGGGGATCACAGGATTTCAGCTAAATTCCTTTGTTTAGGCCTCCGAATAATTAATTTCCATGTAAATTATGTCAGGTTGAAGAAGTGTTGGACCAAAAATTAACAAAGACAAACTGCACCAGGGGAAATTTCGTCATTTGTCTCGACAGTGTCGGAATGGGCCGAAATTTGGCAGGTTGATTGGAAATAGTCCGAGAAATTGAAGTCGGGGTACATACTCAGGATCACGGGACTTTAGCCAAATTCCTTCTTTTAGGCCTCTGATAATTAATTTTCGTATTAAATATGTCAGGTT
>NW_019254200.1:0-1194 GCF_002742605.1 Olea europaea var. sylvestris
TTTGATCGTTTTCGAAAAATTACCAGTCTAATTCGATTGGAATCGAGCCAATGAAAATTGGTTTTCGATTTCATGATAACTTCGGCTTTGATCATTTTTGGCAAATTGCTTATCTAATTCGATTGGAATCGAGCCAATGAAAAGTGGTTTTTGATTTCACGATAACATCGAGTTTTTTCATTTTTGGCGAAATTCTAGTATAATTCGATTGGAATCGAGCGAATCAAAAGTGATTTTTGACTTCATAATAACTTCGGATTTGTTCGTTTTTGGTGAATTACTAGTCTAATTCGATTGAAATGGAGCCAATGAAAAGTGGTTTTTGATTTCATGATAACTTCGAGTTCAATCATTTTTGGCTACTTGCTAGTCTAATTCGATTAGAATCGAGCCAATGAAAAGTGGTTTTTGATTTCATGATAACTTTGAGTTTGATCATTTTCGACGAATTGCTAGTCTGATTCGATTGGAATCGAGCCAATGAAAAGTGGCTTTCGATTTCATGATAAATTCGGGTTTGATCATTTTCGAAAAATTGCTAGTCTAATTCGATTAGAATCGAGCCAATGAAAAGTTGTTTTCAATTACATGATGACTTCGGGTTTGATCATTTTCGGCGAATTGCTAGTCTAATTCGATTGGAATTGAGCCAATGAAAAGTCGCTATCGATTTCATGATAACTTAAGGTTTGACCATTTTCGAAAAATTGCTAGTCTAATTCGCTTCCAATCGAGCCAATGGAAAGTGGTTTTCGATTTCATGATAACTTCGGGTTTGATTATTTTCGGTAAATTGCTAGTCCTATTCGATTGGAATCGGGCCAATGAAAAGTGGTTTTTATTTCATGATAACTTTGGGTTTGTTCATTTTTTACGAAATGCTAGTCTAATTCGATTGGAATCGAGCCAATGGAAAGTAGTTTTTGATTTCATGATAACTTCGATTTTGTTAATTTTTGGCGAATTGCTAGTCTAATTCGATTGGAATCGAGCCAATGAAAAGTTGTTTTTGATTTCATGATAACTTTGAATTTGTTCGTTTTCGACTAATTACTAGTCTAATTCGATTGGAATCGAGCCAATGAAAAGTGTTTTTCGATTTCATGATAATTTCGGGTTTGATCGTTTTCGAAAAATTGCTAGTCTAATTCGATTGGAATCGAGCCAATGAAAAGTGGTTTTTGATTTCATGAT
>NW_019254201.1:0-1194 GCF_002742605.1 Olea europaea var. sylvestris
AGAAGTGCTAGACAGAAAATGAACAAAGAAAAACCGCACCAGGGACAATTTTGTCATTTGACACCACTGTGTCGAAACGGGCCAAAATTTACAGGGTTATTGGAAACAGCTCACAAAATTGGACTAGGGGCACAGACCCGGGTCACGAGATTTTAGCCAAATTCCTTCGTTTGGGCCTCCGAATAATTAATTTTAATTATGTTAGGTTGAAGAAGTGTTGTACAGAAAATTAACAAAGATAAACCGTACCAGGGGTAATTTTGTCATCTGGTGCGACGGTTTCGGAATGGGCCAAAATTTAGCAGCTTGATTGGAAACGGCAAGCGAAATTGGACTCGGGGCACAGACTCGGGATAATCGGATTTTAGCCGAAATCGTTCTTTTGGGCCTCCGAATAATTAATTTCCTTATTAATTATGTAACGTTGAAGAAGTGTTGGACAGAAAATTAGCGAATCAAAATCGTACCGTGGGCTATTTTCTCATTTTTCGCGACGATGTCGGAATCGGCCAAAATTTGGCATGTTGATTGGAAATGGCTCGGGAAATTAGACTAGGGGCACAGACCCGGGATAATGGGATTTTAGCCAAGTTCCTTCGTTTGGGCCTCCGAACAATTTATTTCCTTATTATCTATGTCAGGTTGAAGAAGTGATGAACAGAAAATTAACAAAGCAAAATTGCACCGTGGGCAATTTTGTCAAGTGTCGCGACGGTGTCGGAATGGGCCGAAATTTGGCAGCTTGATTGGGAATGGCCCGTGAAATTGGAGTCAGGGCATAGACTTGGGATCACGGAATTTTAGCCAAATTCCTTCATTTGGGCCTCCGAATAATTAATTTCCTTATTAATTATGTCAAGTTGAAGAAGTACTGGACAGAAAATGAACAAAAAAAAATTGCACCAGGGGCAATTTTATCATATGGCGCGACAGTGTCGGAATGGGCCGAAATTTGGCAGGTTGATTGGAAACAGCCCGCTGAATTGGACTCGGGGCACAGTCCCAAGATCACGGGATTTTAGCCAAATTCCTTCATTTGGGCCTTTGAATAATTAATTTCCTTATTAACTATGTCAGGTTGAAGAAGTGTTGCACAGAAAATTAACAAAGGTAAACTGTACCAAAGGCAATTTTGTCATCTGGTGCGACGGTGTTGGACTGGGCTGAAAATTGGCAGGTTGATTGGAAACGGCT
>NW_019254202.1:0-1194 GCF_002742605.1 Olea europaea var. sylvestris
CTAAGAGGCCTTTTAAACAGGCTACTTCATAACCCTAACAAAGCCCAAATGAAGAAAAGAGTCTTAAATCAGTGCCAAATAAATATGTAGGAAATAAATTAAAACATAGCCCAACTAGGGAAAAAAACACGTATAAACTGATGCTGTTTATTGAAATCTCTTGACTTCCTTCCTGGTGTTCCTCAAGTCCAAATAACCATGTAATCTGAAGTAGGTTGTTCTATATCATTAATTTACCACTTCAAACTAATCCTACTAATTAAGTCGATTCACTATATCTCTAGATGAATCGAGATAAACCTTATTCAATAGCATTCAATCATCAAAGATTGCAAAATTAGTGAGCTAGTAATTCAAAGTCATGAAGAAAATAAGTAAAAAAACAATACACAGACATCAATTGAAAATCTAAACATGATGGTTAAAATTAAAGTTCAATACTAGGTTGCATCATTTATCCTAATTATGGATGGGAGAAGAAAAATTCAAGAATAGTACGTTATGCAGTTAGAATGAAAATCTAGAAAAGTTGAGATCTTGCATAAAAAATCACCTTTTTCCAATGCTAAATTTCGAAAACGTTACTTCCACCAATTTTTCTCACTAAATTTTCACTTTCTTATCCTCTAATTTGAACTAAACGAGGTCCTTATAAATTGGTAAGAGTGTCTTGAGAATTATTTTTCAAAAGGTAAAATGGATCAAAAAAAGTAAAATAAATAAATAAACATAGAAAAAGTACATCCAATTGGACCCAACGCTTGCCGTAGCTGAAACCTAAAAGTTTCACAACTTTCAAAACCTTCCATGTTGTTCACTAAAACTAAACAATATCTCAAAAGTAGTCCTTCTCAAATTTCAATAGTTCTACTATTAAAGGGAACTAGAAATGTACCCAGTCTAGAGAGACACTTTTTGTCTCAGATATGTTACGTGATATGGAGTTTGACATAAAATAGTGTCGGGACATATTCAAATCTATAGGGGTTATGATTTGATCACTTGTACCCCAAAGAGACATGGACTTTATTTCCTTGAAGCAAAACATTTACTTGGCCTGCTTGCAAATATTTTAATTTGAAAAAAAATCCTCTCGCTAAACTGTGGCATATTACCCTTGACCACACTGATAAGAAAACCTTAAAATCTATGCAAAGTCAACGAGTTTTTGGAAGGTAAAAAAAAAAAAAAAAA
>NW_019254203.1:0-1194 GCF_002742605.1 Olea europaea var. sylvestris
TATTGGAAGCGAGCCAATGAAGAGTTATTTTTTATTTCATGATAACTTTGGGTTTGTTCTTTTTTGGCGAATTGCTAGTCTAAAGAAATTGGAATCGCGTTAATGAAAAGTGGCTTTAGATTTCATGATAACTTTGGGTTTGTTTGTTTTGGTGAATCACACGTCTAAATCAATTGGAATCGAGCCAACGAAAAGTGGCTTTTAATTTCATGACGGCTTCGGGTTTGTTCGGTTGGAATCGAGCCAGAGAAAAGAGGTTTATCATTTCATGATAACTTCGAGTTTGTTCATTTATGGCGAATTGCTAGTCTAATTCAATTGGAATCGAGCCAATGAAAAGTGGGCTTAGGTTTCAAGATATCTTCGGATTCTTTCGTTTTGGCGAATTGGTAGTCTAATTCGATTGGAATCCAGCTAATGAAAAGTGGTTTTTGATTTCATGATAACTTCGAATTTGTTCATTTTTGGCGCGTTGGTAGTCTAATTGGATTGGAATTATGCCAATGAAAAGTTGTTTTTGATTCCATGATAACTTCGGGTTTGTTCGTTTTGGCGAATTGCTAGTCTAATTTGATTGGAATCGAGCCAATGAAAAGTGGCTTTTGATTTCATGATAACTTCGGGTTTGTTCATTTTTGTCGAATTGCTAGTCTAATTTGATTGGAATCGATCTAGTGAAAATTTGTTTTTGATTTCATGATAACTTCTGGTTTGGTCGTTTTTGCGAATTGCTAGTCCAATTCGATTGGAATTGAGCTAATGAAAAGTGGTTTTTGATTTCATGATAACTTTAGGTTTGTTCGATTTTGGCAAATTGCTAGTCTAATTCTATTGAATCTAGCCAATGATAAGTTGTTTTTGATTTCATGATAACTTCGGGTTTGTTCATTTTTAGCGAATTTCTAGTCTAATTCGATTGGAATCGAGCCAATGAAATGCGGTTTTTGATTTCATGATAACTTCGGGTTTCTTCATTTTGACGAATTGCTAGTCTACTTCAATTGGAATTGAGCCAATGAAATGTGGCTTTTGATTTCATGATAAGTTCGGCTTATTTCGTTTTAGCAAACTACTTGTCTAATTCAATTGGAATCGAGCTAATGAAAACTTATTTTTGATTTCATGATAAATTCGGGTTAGTTCGTTTTTGGCGAATTGCTAGTCTAATTCTATTGGAAGCGAGCCAATGAAGAG
>NW_019254204.1:0-1194 GCF_002742605.1 Olea europaea var. sylvestris
GACCCAATGAAAATGCGCCGTGACCAAATAAACGGAAATATATGATCTACAATGTTGTTGCAAGAATTTACCATGTGACTACCAATAAGAATATTGTGACCTCTAAAATGAAAGGTTTTGAGACCATAGGTAAATAAGTGTGGCCTATATATATCTCGCACATATAATATTGTGACTTTCAACAACACAACGATTATCTATTGTGTATACAAGTTTATATTGAAATCTGTGACCAGAAAAGCAAACATGCACAGCAGCGTGCGAAACTATTATTCCATATGTGACTTGTACAGCAACCATGAACAAAAACCTTCAACGATGTAAGACTCGTCTGTCAATTGTGCTGTGACGGTGTATACATTCTTGTGACTATTTAAGAACACCTGTGACCTCTAATTTAAACATTACACACATACCAGAACTACAATGCTCAATCAATGTAGATTTAAAATTTTCAATCTCATCACTGCAAATTAAGTAAACACAACCAAGAAGCAAGCAAATTGTATACATTACAAATTATTGTCCATGAAAATATAACTACCATCTAACAATTTTATGACTAAGTCTGAATACATATCCAAAAACAATTAGTGGAAAGAAGAATCAACTATCACTTGATAACTATGCTTTCACCCCCAAGTCTGATGCACTTTGTTCTTTTTTTCCTGATTTGTATAGCAACGAAGCTATATCTAGATGTGCTCTTCCAGTATCAAATTTGGTCGACATTGAGCTTATAGTGTCATACAGCATATACTCACCATACTTGATCACATAAATGCTGCAGTCATGACTGAAAAAGAAGAAAGAGATAAGTAGGTACGGGATGACCATTATCTACTTCTTTGAGATGAAAATTTTGTGGTCACAAACGTACCCATTTTTTTGCCGCAGAAGTGAGAAGTCTAGCAACCCCTCCAACTCCATGGAATCATCCGAATGAGCACCTGAGTCTTTTTTCCAAACTCCAATACGCTTCATGAGGTGGGGGAGAATTTTCATAAATGGTTCAATTCCAATATGGACCTTGATGTTTTTGTACGTCTTCATGGATGAATTGAACATAAGAAACTATTGCTTCTTTATGTCAAGAACTCCTAGCATTTAGTGAGCTTTGTTGGTTGGCAAAATGGGCATCAACACAATGTCCACATTAGACCATGAGGAGCTCAATGGAATGCGTGCACCTGT
>NW_019254205.1:0-26125 GCF_002742605.1 Olea europaea var. sylvestris
CCGGAATGGGCTGAAATTTAGCAGGTTGATTAGAAATAAAAATCGTGCCGGGAGCAATTTCGTCATTTTTCGCGATGGTGTCGAAATGGGCAAAAATTTGACAGGTTGATCGGAAACGAAAACCGCACTAGGGCCAATTTCGTCATTTTTCGCGATGGTGTCGGAATGGGCTGAAATTTGGCAGATTGATTGGAATCAAAGCTTGCGTCGTGGGCAATTTCGTTATTTTTCGCGATGGTGTCGGAATGGGCTGAAATTTGACAGGTTGACTGGAAACAAAAATCGCGCCGGGGGCGATTTCGTCACTTTTTCGACGGTGTCGGTATGAGCTAAAATTTGACAGGTTGATCGGAAACAAAAATCGCCAAGGGCAATTTCGTCATTTTTCACGACGGTGTCGGAATGGGCTAAAATTTGATAGGTTGATCGTAAACAAAAACCACGCCAGGGGCAATTTCGTCATTTTTACCGACGGTGTCGGAATGGGCTGAAATTTGGCAGGTTGATTGGAGACAAAAATTCTGTCGGGGGCAATTTCGTCATTTTTCGCGACGGTGTCAGAATGGGCTGAAATTTTGAAGGTTGATTGGAAACAAAAATCGCGACGGGGGCAATTTCGTCATTTTTCGCGACGGTGTTGGAATGGGCTGAAATTTGTCTGGTTGATTGGAAACGAGAATTCTGTCGGGGGCAATTTCGTCATTTTTCGCGACGGTGTCAGAATGGGCTGAAATTTTGAAGGTTGATTGGAAACAAAAATCGCGACGGGGGCAATTTCGTCATTTTTTGCTACGGTGTCTGAATGGGCAAAAGTTTGACAGGTTGATCGGAAACGAGAACCGCGCTAGGGGCAATTCCGTCATTTTTCGCGACGGTGTCGGAATGGGCTGAAATTTGTCTGGTTGATTGGAAACGAGAATTCTGTCGTGGGCAATTTCGTCATTTTTCGCGACGGTGTCGGAATGGGCTGAAATTCGGAAGGTCGATCGGAAACAAAAATCGCCAGGGGCAATTTCGTCATTTTTCACGACGGTGTCGGAATGGGCTAAAATTTGATAGGTTGATCGGAAACAAAAACCGCGCCAGGGGCAATTTCGCCATTTTTACTGACGGTGTCGGAATGGGCTGAAATTTGGCAGGTTGATTGGAAACAAAAATTCTGTCGGGGGCAATTTCGTCATTTTTCGCGACGGTGTCGGAATGGGCTGAAATTTTGAAGGTTGATTGGAAACAAAAATCGCCCCGGGGCAATTTCGTCATTTTTTGCGACGGTGTCTGAATGGGCAAAAATTTGACAGGTTGATCGGAAACGAAAATCACGCTATGGAAAATTTCGTCATTTTTCGTGGCGGTGTCGGAAGGGGCTGAAATTTGACTGGTTGATTGGAAACAAAAATTTTGTCGGGGCAATTTCGTCATTTTTCGCGACGGTGCCGGAATGGGCTGAAATTTGGCAGGTTGATTGGAAACAAAAATCGTGCCGAGAGCAATTTCGTCATTTTTCGCGATGGTGTCGAAATGGGCAAAAATTTGACAGGTTGATCGGAAACGAAAACCGCGCTCGGGGCAATTTCGTCATTTTTCGCGGCGGTGTCGGAAGGGGCTGAAATTTGGCAGGTTGATTGGAAACAAAAATTTTGTCGGGGCAATTTTCGTCATTTTCCTCGACGGTGCTGGAATCGGCTGAAATTTGGCAGGTTGATTGGAAACAAAAATCGTGCCGGGAGCAATTTCGTTATTTTTCGCGGCGGTGTCGGAAGGGGCTGAAATTTGGCAGGTTGATTGGAAACAAAAATTTTGTCGGGGCAATTTCGTCATTTTTCTCGACGGTGCTGGAATGGGCTGAAATTTGGCAGGTTGATTGGAAACAAAAATCGCGCCGGGTGCAATTTCGTCATTTTTCGCGACGGTGTCGGAATGGGCTAAAATTTGACAGGCTGATTGGAAACAAAGATCGCCAGGGACAATTCCGTCATTTTTCACGACGGTGTCGGAATGGGCCAAAATTTGACAGGTTGATCGTAAAACAAAAACCGCGTCAGGGTCAATTTCTTCATTTTTCACGACGGTGTCGGAATGGGCTGAAATTTGGTAGGTAGATTGGAAAGAAAAATTCTGTCGAGGGCAATTTCGTCATTTCTCGCGACGGTGTCGGAATGGGTTGAAATTTGGAAGGTTGACTGGAAACAAAAATCGTGCCGAGGGCAATTTCTTTATTTTTTGCGATGGTGTCGGAATGGGCAAAAATTTGACAGGTTGATCGGAAACGAAAATCGCGCTAGGGGCAATTTCGTCATATTTCGCGGCGATGTCGGAATGGGCTGAAATTTGGCAGGTTGATTGGAAACAAAAATTTTGTCGGGGCAATTTAGTCATTTTTCGCGACGGTGCCGGAATGGGCTGAAATTTGGCAGGTTGATTGGAAACAAAAATCGTACCGGGAGCAATTTCGTCATTTTTCGAGACGGTGTCGAAATGGGAAAAAATTTGACAGGTTGATCGGAAACGAAAACCTAGCTAGGGGCAATTTCGTCATTTTTAGCGGCGGTGTCAGAATGGGGTGAAATTTGGTAGGTTGATTGGAAAAAAAAAAAATTTTCGGGGCAATTTCGTCATTTTTCGCGACGGTACCGGAATGGGCTGAAATTTGGCATGTTGATTGGAAACAAAAATCGTGCCGAGAGCAATTTCGTCATTTTTCGCGACGGTGTCGGAATGGGCTGAAATTTGGCAGGTTGATTGGAATCAAAGCTTGCGTCGGGGGCAATTTCGTCATTTTTCGCGACGGTGTCGGAATGGGCAGAAATTTGGCAGGTTGATTGGAAATAAAAATCGCGCCGGGGGCGATTTCGTCATTTTTCGCGACGGTGTCGGAATGGGCTAAAATTTGATTGGTTGATCGGAAACGAAAACTGCGCTAGGGGCAATTTCGTCATTTTTCGCGAAGGTGTCGGAATGGGCTGAAATTTGGCAGGTTGATTGGAATCAAAGCTTGCGTCGGGGGCAGTTTCTTCATTTTTCGCGACGGTGTCGGAATGGTCCAAAATTTGATAGGTTGATCGGAAAGAAAAACCGCGCCAGGGGCAATTTCTTCATTTTTCGCGACGGTATCGGAATGGGCTGAAATATGGCAGGTTGATTGGAAACAAAAATTCTGTCGGGGGCAATTTCGTCATTTTTCCGAACGGTGTCGGAATGGGCTGAAATTTGGAAGGTTGATTGGAAACAGAAATCACGCCGGAGGCAATTTCGTCATTTTTTTGCGACGGTGTCGGAATGGGTAAAAATTTGACAGGTTGATTGGAAACGAAAATCGCGCTAGGGGCAATTTCGTCATTTTTCGCGACGGTGTCGGAATGGGCTGAAATTTGGCAGGTTGATCTGAAACAAAAATCTCGCCGGGGGAAATTTCGTCATTTTCGTGACTGTGTCGGAATGGGCTAAAATTTGACAGATTGATCGGAAACAAAAATCGCGCCGGGGGCAATTTCGTCATTTTCCCCGACGGTGTCGAAATGGGCTCAAATTTATCAGTTTGAAAGGTAACAAAATCCGCGCCGTGGGCAATTTCGTCATTTTTCGCGTCGGTGTCGGAAGGGGCGCAAATTTGTCATTTTGATCGGAAACAAAAATCGCGCCGGGGGCAATTTCGTCATTTTCCCCGACGGTGTCGAAATGGGCTCAAATTTATCAGTTTGAAAGGTAACAAAATCCGCGCCGTGGGCAATTTCGTCATTTTTCGCGTCGGTGTCGGAAGGGGCGCAAATTTGTCATTTTGATCGGAAACAAAAATCGCGCCGGGGGCAATTTCGTCATTTTTCGCGACGGTGTCGAAATGGGCAAAAATTTGACAGGTTGATCGGAAACGAAAACCGCGCTAGGGGCAATTTCGTCATTTTTCGCGTCGGTGTCGGAAGGGGCTGAAATTTGGCCGGTTGATTGGAAACAAAAATTTTGTCGGGGCAATTTCGTCATTTTTCTCGACGGTGCTGGAATGGGCTGAAATTTGGCAGGTTGATTGGAAACAAAAATCGTGCCGGGAGCAATTTCGTCATTTTTCGCGACGGTGTCGGAATGGGCTGAAATTTGGCAGGTTGATTGGAAACAAAAATCGTGCCGGGAGCAATTTCGTCATTTTTCGCGACGGTGTCGGAATGGGCTAAAATTTGACAAGCTGATTGGAAACAAAGATCGCCAGGGACAATTCCGTCATTTTTCACGACGGTGTCGGAATGGGCCAAAATTTGACAGGTTGATCGTAAAACAAAAACCGCGCCATGGTCAATTTCTTCATTTTTCACGACGGTGTCGGAATGGGCTGAAATTTGGTAGGTAGATTGGAAAGAAAAATTCTGTCGAGGGCAATTTCGTCATTTTTCGCGACGGTGTCGGAATGGGTTGAAATTTGGAAGGTTGATTGGAAACAAAAATCGTGCCGAGGGCAATTTCTTTATTTTTCGCGACGGTGTCGAAATGGGCAAAAATTTGATAGGTTGATCGGAAACGAAAACCGCGCAAGGGGCAATTTCGTCATTTTTCACGACGGTGTCGGAATGGGCTGAAATTTGGCAGGTTGATTGGAATCAAAGCTTGCGTCGGGGGCAATTTCGTCATTTTTCGTGACGGTGTCGGAATAGGCAGAAATTTGGCAGGTTGATTGGAAATAAAAATCGCGCCGGGGGCGATTTCGTCATTTTTCGCGACGGTGTCAGAATGGGCTAAAATTTGACAGGTTGATCGGAAACAAAAATTCTGTCGGGGGCAATTTCGTCATTTTTCGCGATGGTGTCGGAATGGGCTGAAATTTTGAAGGTTGATTGGAAACGAAAATCGCCCCGGGGCAATTTCGTCATTTTTTGCGACGGTGTCTGAATGGGCAAAAATTTGACAGGTTGATCGGAAACGAAAATCACGCTATGGGAAATTTCGTCATTTTTCGCGGCGGTGTCGGAAGGGGCTGAAATTTGGCTGGTTGATTGGAAACAAAAATTTTGTCGGGGCAATTTCGTCATTTTTCGCGACGGTGTCGAAATGGGCTCAAATTTGACTGATTGATAGGAAACAAAAATCGCGTCGGGGGCAATTTCGTCATTTTCGCGACGGTGTCGAAATGGGCTCAAATTTGACTGATTGATAGGAAACAAAAATCGCGTCGGGGGCAATTTCGTCATTTTCGCGACGGTGTCGAAATGGGCTCAAATTTGACTGATTGATAGGAAACAAAAATCGCGTCGGGGGCAATTTCGTCATTTTCGCGACGGTGTCGAAATGGGCTCAAATTTGACTGATTGATAGGAAACAAAAATCGCGTCGGGGGCAATTTCGTCATTTTCGCGACGGTGTCGAAATGGGCTCAAATTTGACTGATTGATAGGAAACAAAAATCGCGTCGGGGGCAATTTCGTCATTTTCGCGACGGTGTCGAAATGGGCTCAAATTTGACTGATTGATAGGAAACAAAAATCGCGTCGGGGGCAATTTCGTCATTTTCGCGACGGTGTCGAAATGGGCTCAAATTTGACTGATTGATAGGAAACAAAAATCGCGTCGGGGGCAATTTCGTCATTTTTCGCGGCGGTGTCGGAAGGGGCTGAAATTTGGCAGGTTGATTGGAAACAAAAATTTTGTCGGGGCAATTTCGTCATTTTTCTCGATGGTGCATGAATGGGCTGAAATTTGGCAGGTTGATTGGAAACAAAAATCGTACCGGGAGCAGTTTCGTCATTTTTCGCGACGGTATCGGAATGGGCTAAAATTTGACAAGCTGATTGGAAACAAAGATCGCCAGGGACAATTCCGTCATTTTTCACGACGGTGTCGGAATGGGCCAAAATTTGATAGGTTGATCGTAAAACAAAAACCGCGCCAGGGTCAATTTCTTCATTTTTCACGACGGTGTCGGAATGGGCTGAAATTTGACAGGTTAATCGGAAACGAAAACCGCGCTAGGGGCAATTTCGTCATTTTTCACGACGGTGTCGGAATGGGCTGAAATTTGGCAGGTTGATTTGAATCAAAGCTTGCGTCGGGGGCAATTTCCTCATTTTTCGTGACGGTGTCGGAATAGGCAGAAATTTGGCAGGTTGATTGGAAATAAAAATCGCGCTGGGGGCGATTTCGTCATTTTTCGCGACGATGTCGGAATGGGCTAAAATTTGACAGGTTGATCGGAAACGAAAACTGCGCTAGGGGCAATTTCGTCATTTTTTGCGACGGTGTCGGTATGGGCAAAAATTTGACAGGTTGATCGGAAACGAAAACCGCGCTAGGGGCAATTTCGTCATTTTTCGCGGCGGTGTCGGAATGGGCTGAAATTTGGCAGGTTGATTGGAAACAAAAAATTTTTCGGGGCAATTTCGTCATTTTTCGCGACGGTGTCGGAATGGGCTGAAATTTGGAAGGTTGATTGGAAACGAAAATCGCGCAGGGGGCAATTTCGCCATTTTTTGCGCCAGTGTCGGAATGGGCAAAAATTTGACAGGTTGATCGGAAACGAGAACCGCGCTATGGGCAATTTCGTCATTTTTAGCGACGGTGTCGGAATGGGCTGAAATTTGGCAGGTTGATTGGAAAGAAAAATTCTGTCGGTGGCAATTTCGTCATTTTTCGCGATCGTGTCGGAATGGGCTGAAATTTGGAAGGTTGATTGGAAACAAAAATAGCGCCGGGAGCAATTTCGTCATTTTTCGCGACGGTGTCGAAATGGGCAAAAATTTGACAGGTTGATCGGAAACGAAAACCGCACTAGGGCCAATTTCGTCATTTTTTGCGACGGTGTCGGAATGGGCGGAAATTTGGCAGGTTGATTGGAATCAAAGCTTGCGTCGTGGGCAATTTCGTCATTTTTCGCGATGGTGTCGGAATGGGCTGAAATTTGGCAGGTTCATTGGAACAAAAATAGCGTCTGGGGCGATTTCGTCATTTTTAGCGACGTTGTCGGAATGGGCAAAAATTTGACAGGCTGATCGGAAACAAAAATCGCCAGGGGCAATTTCGTCATTTTTCACGACGGTGTCGGAATGGGCTAAAATTTGATAGGTTGATCGGAACCAAAAACCGCGCCAGGAGCAATTTCGCCATTTTTACCGACGGTGTCGGAATGGGCTGAAATTTGGCAGGTTGATTGGAAACAAAAATTCAGTTGGGGACAATTTCGTCATTTTTCGCGACGGTGTCGGAATGGGCTGAAATTTTGAAGGTTGATTGGAAACAAAAATCGTGCCGGGGCTATTTCGTCATTTTTTGCGACGGTGTCTGAATGGGCAAAAATTTGACAGGTTGATCGGAAACGAAACTCACGCTATGGGCAATTTCGTCATTTTTCGCGGCGGTGTCGGAAGGGGGTGAAATTTGGCAGGTTGATTGGAAACAAAAATTTTGTCGGGGCAATTTCGTCATTTTTCGCGACGATACCGGAATGGACTGAAATTTGGCAGGTTGATTGGAAACAAAAATCGTGCCGGGAGCAATTTCTTCATTTTTCGCGACTGTGTCGAAATGGGCAAAAATTTGACAGGTTGATCGGAAACGAAAACCGCGCTAGGGGCAATTTCGTCATTTTTTGCGGCGGTGTCGGAATGGCTGAAATTTGGCAGGTTGATTGGAAACAAAAATTTTGTCGGGGCAATTTCGTCATTTTTCGCGACGGTGCCGGAATGGGCTGAAATTTGGCAGGTTGATTGGAAACAAAAATCGTGTCGGGAGCAATTTCGTTATTTTTCGCGACGGTGTCGAAATGGGCAAAAATTCGACAGGTTGATCGGAAACAAAAATCGCGCTAGGGGCAATATCGTCATTTTTCGCGACGGTGTCGGAATGGGCTGAAATTTGGCAGGTTCATTGGAATCAAAGCTTGCGTCGTGGGCAATTTCGTCATTTTTCGCGACGGTGTCGGAATGGGCTGAAATTTGGCAGGTTGATTGGAAATAAAAACCGCGCCGGGGGCGATTTCGTCATTTTTCGCGACGGTGTCGGAATGGGCTAAAATTGACAGGTTGATCGGAAACGAAAACTGCGCTAGTGTCAATTTCGTCATTTTTCGCGAAGGTGTCGGAATGGGCTGAAATTTGGCAGGTTGATTGGAATCAAAGCTTGTGTCGGGGGCAATTTCGTCATTTTTCGCGACGGTGTCGGAATGGGCTAAAATTTGGCAGGTTGATTGCAAACAAAAATCGCGTCGGGGGCGATTTCGTCATTTTTAGCGACGGTGTCGGAATGGGCTAAAATTTGGCAGGTTGATCGGAAACAAAAATCGCCAGAGTCAATTTCGTCATTTTTCACGACGGTGTCGGAATGGGCCAAAATTCGACAGGTTGATCAGAAACAAAAATCGCGCCAGGGGCAATTTCTTCATTTTTGGCGACGGTGTCAGAATGGGCTGAAATATGGCAGGTTGATTGGAAACAAAAATTCTGTCGGGGGGCAATTTCGTCATTTTTCCCGACGGTGTCGGAATGGGCTGAAATTTGGAAGTTGATTGGAAACAGAAATCGCGCCGGAGGCAATTTCGTCATTTTTTTGCGACGATTTCGGGGTGTGCAAAAATTTGACAGGTTGATCGGAAACGAAAATCGGGCTAGGGGCAATTTTGTCATTTTTCGCGACGGTGTCGGAATGGGCTGAAATTTTGCAGGTTGATTGGAAACAAAAATTTTGTCGGGACAATTTCGTCATTTTTCGCGACGGTGCCAGAATGGGCTGAAATTTAGCAGGTTGATTGGAAACAAAAATCATGCCGGGAGCAATTTCGTCATTTTTCGCGGCGGTGTCGAAATGGGCAAGAATTTGACAGGTTGATCGGAAACGAAAACCGCACTAGGGCCAATTTCGTCATTTTTCGCGACGGTGTCGGAATGGGCTGAAATTTGGCAGGTTGATTGGAATCAAAGCTTGCGTCGTGGGTAATTTCGTCATTTTTCGCGATGGTGTCGGAATGGGATGAAATTTGGCAGGTTGATTGGAAACAAAAATCGCGCCGGGGGCGATTTCGTCACTTTTTACGACGGTGTCGGTATGGGCTAAAATTTGACAGGTTGATCGGAAACAAAAATCGCCAAGGGCAATTTCGTCATTTTTCACGACGGTGTCGGAATGGGCTAAAATTTGATAGGTTGATCGTAAACAAAAACCACGCCAGGGGCAATTTCGTCAATTTTACCGACGGTGTCGGAATGGGCTGAAATTTGGCAGGTTGATTGGAAACAAAAATTCTGTCGGGGGCAATTTCGTCATTTTTCGCGACGGTGTCGGAATGGGCTGAAATTTTGAAGGTTGATTGGAAACAAAAATTGCACCGGGGGCAATTTCGTCATTTTTTACGACGGTGTCTGAATGGGCAAAATTTTGACAGATTGATCGGAAACGAGAACCGCGCAAGGGGCAATTCCGTCATTTTTCGCGACGGTGTCGGAATGGGCTGAAATTTGTCTGGTTGATTGGAAACGAGAATTCTGTCGGGGGCAATTTCGTCATTTTTCGCGACGGTGTCGGAATGGGCTGAAATTTGGAAGGTCGATAGGAAACAAAAATCGCCAGGGGCAATTTCGTCATTTTTCACGACGGTGTCGGAATGGGCTAAAATTTGATAGGTTGATCGGAAACAAAAATCGCGCCAGGGGTAATTTCGCCATTTTTACCGACGGTGTTAGAATGGGCTGAAATTTGACAGGTTGATTGGAAACAAAAATTCTGCCGGGGGCAATTTCGTCATTTTTCGCGACGGTATCGGAATGGACTGAAATTTTGAAGGTTGATTGGAAACAAAAATCGCCCCGGGGCAATTTCGTCATTTTTTAAGACGGTGTCTGAATGGGCAAAAATTTGACAGGTTGATCGGAAACGAAAATCACGTTATGGGCAATTTCGTCATTTTTTGCGGTGGTGTCGGAAGGGGCTGAAATTTGGCAGGTTGATTGGAAACAAAAATTTTGTGGGGGCAATTTCGTCATTTTTCGCGACGGTGCCGGAATGGGCTGAAATTTGGCAGGTTGATTGGAAACAAAAATCGTGCCGGGAGCAATTTCGTCAATTTTCGCGACGGTGTCGAAATGGGCAAAAATTTGACAGGATGATCGGAAACGAAAACCGCGCTAGGGGCAATTTCGTCATTTTTCGCGACGGTATCGGAAGGGGCTGAAATTTGGCAGGTTGATTGGAAACAAAAATTTTGTCGGGGCAATTTCGTCATTTTTCTCGACGGTGCCAGAATGGGCTGAAATTTGGCAGGTTGATTGGAAACAAAAATCGTGCTGGGAGCAATTTCGTCATTTTTCGCGATGGTGTCGGAATGGGCTAAAATTTGACAGGTTGATTGGAAACAAAGATCGCCAGGGATAATTTCGTCATTTTTCACGACGGTGTCGGAATGGGCCAAAATTTGACAGGTTGATCGTAAAACAAAAACCGCGCCAGGGTCAATTTCTTCATTTTTCACGACGGTGCCGGAATGGGCTGAAATATGGTAGGTAGATTGGAAAGAAAAATTCTGTCGAGGGCAATTTCGTCATTTTTCGCGACGGTGTCGGAATGGGTTGAAATTTGGAAGGTTGATTGGAAACAAAAATCGCGCCGAGGGCAATTTCTTTATTTTTTCCTACGGTGTCGGAATGGGCAAAAATTTGACAGGTTGATCGGAAACGGAAATCGCGCTAGGGGCAATTTCGTCATTTTTCGCGGCGGTGTCGGAATGGGCTGAAATTTGGCAGGTTGATTGGAAACAAAAATCGTGCCGAGAGCAATTTCGTCATTTTTCGCGACGGTGTCGAAATGGGCAAAAATTTGACAGGTTGATCAGAAACGAAAACCGCGCTAGGGGCAATTTCGTCATTTTTCGCGACGGTGTCGGAATGGGCTGAAATTTGGCAGGTTGATTGGAATCAAAGCTTGCGTTGGGGGCAATTTCATCATTTTTCACGATGGTGTCGGAATGGACTGAAATTTGGCGGGTTGATTGGAAACGAAAATCGCGTCGGGGGCGATTTCAACGCTTTTCGCGATGGTGTCGGAATGGGCTAAAATTTGACAGGTTGATCGGAAACAAAAATTGCAGGGGGCAATTTCGTCATTTTTCCCTACGGTGTCGGAATGGGCTAAAATTTGATAGGTTGATCGGAAAACAAAAATCGCGCCAGGGGCATTTTCGTCATTTTTAGCGACGGCGTCGGAATGGGCTGAAATTTGGCAGATTGATTGGAAACAAAAATTCTGTCGGGGGCAATTTCGTCATTTTTCGCGATCGTGTCGGAATGGGCTGAAATTTGGAAGGTTGATTGGAAACAAAAATCGCGCCGGGGACAATTTCGCCATTTTTTGCGCCGGTGTCGGAACGGGCAAAAATTTGACAGGTTGATGGGAAACGAGAACCGCGCTATGGGCAATTTCGTCATTTTTAGCGACGGTGTCGGAATGGGCTGAAATTTGGCAGGTTGATTGGAAGCAAAAATTCTGTCGTTGGCAATTTCGTCATTTTTCGCGATCGTGTCGGAATGGGCTGATATTTGGAAGGTTGATTGGAAACAAAAATAGCACCGGGGGCAATTTCGTCATTTTTCGCGACGGTGTCGGAATGGGCTGAAATTTGGCAGCTTGATTGGAAACAAAAATCGTGCCGGGGGCAATTTCGTCATTTTAGCGACGGTGTCGGAACGGGCTAAAATTTGACAAGTCGATCGGAAACAAAAACCGCGCCGGAGGTAAATTCGTCATTTTTCGCGACGGTGTCGGAATGGGCTGAAATTTGGCAGGTTGATTGGAAACAAAAATCGCGTCGGGGGCGATTTCGTCATTTTTAGCGACGGTGTCGGAATGGGCTAAAATTTGACAGGTTGATCGGAAACAATAATCGTGCCGGGGGCAATTTCGTCATTTTTCGCGACGGTGTCGGAATGGGCTAAAATTTGACAGGTTGATCGGAAACAATAATCGTGCCGGGGGCAATTTCGTCATTTTTCGCGACGGTGTCGGAATGGGCTGAAATATGGCAGGTTGATTGGAAACAAAAATTCTGTCGGGGCAATTTCGTCATTTTTCCCGACGGTGTCGGAATGGGCTGAAATTTGGAAGGTTGATTGGAAACAAAAATCGTGCCGGGGACAATTTCGTCATTTTACTGACGGTGTCGGAATGGGCTAAAATTTAACAAGTCGATCGGAAACAAAAACCGCGCCAGAGGTAATTTCGTCATTTTTCGCGACGGTGTCGGAATGGGCTGAAATTTGGCAGGTTGATTGGAATCAAAGCTTGTGTCGGGGGCAATTTCGTCATTTTTTGAGACGGTGTCGGAATGGGCAAAAAATTGACAGGTTGATAGGAAACGAAAATCGCGCTAGGGGCAATTTCGTCATTTTTCGCGACGGTGTCGGAATGGGCTGAAATTCGGCAGGTTGATTGGAAACAAAAATTTTGTCGGGGCAATTTCGTCATTTTTCACGAAGGTGCCGAAATGGGCTGAAATTTAGCAGGTTGATTGGAAACAAAAATCGTGCCGGGAGCAATTTCGTTATTTTTCGCGACGGTGTCGAAATGGGCAAAATTTTGACAGGTTGATCGGAAACAAAAACCGTGCTAGGGGCGATTTCGTCATTTTTCGCGACGGTGTCGGAATGGGCTGAAATTTGGCAGGTTGATTGGAATCAAAGCTTGCGTCGGGGGCAATTTCGTCATTTTTCGCGACGGTGTCGGAATGGGCTGAAATTTGGCAGGTTGATTGGAATCAAAGCTTGCGTCGGGGGCAATTTCGTCATTTTTCGCGATGGTGTCGGAATGGGGTGAAATTTGGCAGGTTGATTGGAAACAAAAATCGCGCCGGGGGCGATTTCGTCACTTTTCGCGACGGTGTCGGTATCGGCTAAAATTTGACAGGTTGATCGGAAACAAAAATCGCCAGGGGCAATTTCGTCATTTTTCATGACGGTGTCAGAATGGGCTAAAATTTGATAGGTTGATCGGAAACAAAAACCGCGCAAGGGGCAATTTCGTCATTTTTACCGACGGTGTCGGAACGGGCTGAAATTTGGCAGATTGATTTGAAACAAAAATTCTGTCGGGGGCAATTTCGTCATTTTTCGCGACGGTGTCGGAATGGGCTGAAATTTGGAAGGTTGATTGGAAACAAAAATCGCGCCGGGGGCAATTTCGCCATTTTTTGCGCCGGTGTCGAAATGGGCAAAAATTTGACAGGTTGATTGGAAACGAGAACCGCGCTATGGGCAATTTCGTCATTTTTAGCGACGGTGTCGGAATGGGCTGAAATTTGGCGGGTTGATTGGAAACAAAAATTCTGTCGGTGGCAATTTCGTCATTTTTCGCGATCGTGTCGGAATGGGCTGAAATTTGGAAGGTTGATTGGAAACAAAAATAGCGCCGGGGGCAATTTCGTCATTTTTCGCAACGGTGTCGGAATGGGCTGAAATTTGGTAGCTTGATTGGAAACAAAAATCGTGCCGGGGGCAATTTCGTCATTTTAGCGACGGTGTCGGAGCGGGCTAAAATTTGACAAGTCGATCGGAAACAAAAACCGCGCCGGAGGTAATTTCGTCATTTTTCGCGACGGTGTCGGAATGGGCTGAAATTTGGCAGGTTGATTGGAATCAAAGCTTGTGTCGGGGGCAATTTCGTCATTTTTTGCGGCGATGTCGGAATGGGCTGAAATTTGGCAGGTTGATTGGAAACAAAAATCGCGTCGGGGGCGATTTCGTCATTTTTAGCGACGGTGTCGGAATGGGCTAAAATTTGACAGGTTGATCGGAAACAAAGATCGCCATGGACAATTTCGTCATTTTTCACGACGGTGTCGGAATGGGCCAAAATTTGACAGGGCCAGGGGCAATTTCTTCATTTTTCGCGACGGTATCGGAATGGGCTGCAATATGGCAGGTTGATTGGAAACAAAAATTCTGTCGGGGGCAATTTCGTCATTTTTCCCGACGGTGTCGGAATGGGCTGAAATTTGGAAGGTTGATTGGAAATAAAATCGTGCCGGGGGTAATTTCGTCATTTTAGCGACGGTGTCGGAATGGGCTAAAATTTAACAAGTCGATCGGAAACAAAAACCGCGTCGGAGGTAATTTCGTCATTTTTCGCGACGGTGTCGGAATGGGCTGAAATTTGGCAGGTTGATTGGAATCAAAGCTTATGTCGGGGACAATTTCGTCATTTTTTGCGACGGTATCGGAATGGGCAAAAATTTGACAGGTTGATAGGAAACGAAAACCGTGCTAGGGACAATTTCGTCATTTTTCGCGACGGTGTCGGAATGGGCTGAAATTCGGCAGTTTGATTGGAAACAAAAATTTTGTCGGGGCAATTTCGTCATTTTTCACGACGGTGCCGAAATGGGCTGAAATTTAGCAGGTTGATTGGAAACAAAAATCGTGCCGGGAGCAATTTCGTCATTTTTCGCGACGGTGTCGAAATGGGCAAAAATTTGACAGGTTGATCGGAAACGAAAACCGCGCTAGGGGGATTTCGTCATTTTTCGCGACGGTGTCGGAATGGGCTGAAATTTGGTAGGTTGATTGGAATCAAAGCTTGCGTCGGGGGCAATTTCGTCATTTTTCGTGATGGTGTCGGAATGGGCTGAAATTTGGCAGGTTGATATGAAACAAAAATCGCGCCGGGTGCAATTTCGTCATTTTTCGCGACGGTGTCGGAATGGGCTAAAATTTGACAGGTTGATCGGAAACAAAAATCGCGCCGGGGGCGATTTCGTCACTTTTCGCGACGGTGTCGGTATGGGCTAAAATTTGACAGGTTGATCGGAAACAAAAATCGCCAGGGGCAATTTCGTCATTTTTCATGACGGTGTCGGAATGGGCTAAAATTTGATAGGTTGATCGAAAACAAAAACCGCGGAAGGGGCAATTTCGTCATTTTTACCGACGGTGTCGGAATGGGCTGAAATTTGGCCGGTTGATTGGAAACAAAAATTCTGTCGGGGGCAATTTCGTCATTTTTCGCGACGGTGTCGGAATGGGATGAAATTTTGAAGGTTGATTGGAAACAAAAATCTCGGCGGGGGCAATTTCGTCATTTTTTGCGACGGTGTCTGAATGCGCAAAAATTTGACAGGTTGATCGAAAACGGAAATCGCGCTAGGGTCAATTTCGTTATTTTTCGCGCGGTGTCGGAATGGGCTGAAATTTGGCAGGTTGATTGGAAACAAAAATTTTGTTGGGGCAATTTCGTCATTTTTCGCGACGTTGCAGGAATGGGCTGAAATTTCGCAGGTTGATTGGAAACAAAAATCGTGCCGAGAGCAATTTCGTCATTTTTCGCGACGGTGTCGGAATGGGCTGAAATTTGGCAGGTGGATTGGAAACAAAAATCTCGCCGGGGCAATTTCGTCATTTTTCGCGACGGTGTCGGAATGGGCTAAAATTTGACAGGTCGATCGGAAACAAAAACCACGCCCGGTGCAATTTCGTCATTTTTCGCGACGGTGTCGGAATGGGCTAAAATTTGACAGGTCGATCGGAATCCAAAACTGCGCCAGGGGTAATTTCGTCATTTTTCGCGACGGAGTCGAAATGGGCTAAAATTTGACAGGTTGATCGGAAGCGAAAATCACGCTAGGGGCAATTTCCTCAATTTTCGCGACAGTGTCGGAATGTGCCGAAATTTAGTAAGTTGATTGGAAACAAAAATAGTGGCGGGGGCAATTTCGTCATTTTTCGCGACGGTGTCGAAATGGGCTGAAATTTGGTAGGTTGTTTGGAAACAAAAATCGCGCAGGTGGCGATTTCGTCATTTTTCGCGACGGTGTCGGAATGGGCTGAAATTTGACAGGTTGATCGGAAACAAAAATCGCACCGGGGGCGATTTCGTCATTTTTCGCGACGGTGTCGGAATGGGCTAAAATTTGACAGGTTGATCGGAAACAAAAATCGCCAGGGACAATTTTGTCATTTTTCACGACGGTGTCGGAGTGGGCCAAAATTTGACAGGTTGATCGTAAACAAAAACCGCGCCAGGGGCAATTTCTTCATTTTTCGCGACGGTGTCGGAATGGGATGAAATATGGCAGGTCGATTGGAAACAATAATTCTGTCGGGGCAATTTCGTCATTTTTTCGCGACGGTGTCGGAATGGGCTGAAATTTGGAAGGTTGATTGGAAACAAAAATCGCGCTGTGGTCAATTTCGTCATTTTTTGCGACGTTGTCGGAATGGGCAAAAATTTGACAGGTTGATCGGAAATGAAAACCGCGCTAGGGACAATTTCGTCATTTTTCGCGGCGGTGTCGGAATGGGCTGAAATTTAGCAGGTTGATTGGAAACAAAAATTTTGTCGGGGCAATTTCGTCATTTTTCTCGAAGGTGCCGTAATGAGCTGAAATTTGGCAGGTTGATTGGAAACAAAAATCGTGCCGGGAGCAATTTCGTCATTTTTTGTGACGGTGTCGAAATGGGTAAAAATTTGACAGGTTGAACGGAAACAAAAATCGCTCCGGGGGCTATTTCGTCATTTTTCACGACGGTGTCGGAATGGGCTGAAATTTGGCAGGTGGATTCGAAACAAAAATCACGCCGGGACAATTTCGTCATTTTTCGCGATGGTGACGGAATGGGCTAAAATTTGACAGGTCGATCGGAAACAAAAACCACGCCAGGTGCAATTTCATCATTTTTCGCGACGGTGTCGGAATGGGCTAAAATTTGACAGGTTGATCGGAAACGAAAACCGCGCTAGGGGCAATTTCGTCATTTTTTGCGGCGGTGTCGGAATGGGCCGAAATTTTGCAGGTTGATTGGAAACAAAAATTTTGTCGGGGCAATTTCGTCATTTTTCACGACGGTGCCGGAATGGGCTGAAATTTGGAAGGTTGATTGGAAACAAAAATCGTGCCGGGAGCAATTTCGTCATTTTTCGCGACAGTGTCGAAATGGGCAAAAATTTGACAGGTTGATCGGAAACAAAAATCGCGCTAGGGGCAATTTCGTCATTTTTCGCGACGGTGTCGGAATGGGCTGAAATTTGGTAAGTTGATTGGAATCAAAGCTTGCGTCGGGGGCAATTTCATCATTTTTCGCGACGGTGTCGGAATGGGCTGAAATTTGGCAGGTTGATTGGAAATAAAAATCGCGCCGGGGGCGATTTCGTCATTTTTCGCGACGGTGTCGGAATGGGCAAAAATTTGACAGGTTGATCGGAAACGAAAACTGCGCTAGGGGCAATTTCGTCATTTTTCGCGAAGGTGTCGGAATGGGCTGAAATTTGGCAGGTTGATTGTAATCAAAGCTTGTGTCGGGGGCAATTTCGTCATTTTTCGCGACGGTGTCGGAATGGGCTAAAATTTGGCAGGTTGATTGGAAACAAAAATCGCGTCGGGGGCGATTTCGTCATTTTTAGCGACTTTGTCGGAATGGGCTAAAATTTGGCAGGTTGAACGGAAACAAAAATCGCCAGGGTCAATTTCGTCATTTTTCACGACGGTGTCGGAATGGGCAAAAATTTGACAGGTTGATCGGAAACAAAAACCGCGCCAGGGGCAATTTCTTCATTTTTCGCGACGGTGGCGGAATGGGCTGAAATATGGCAAGTTTATTGGAAACAAAAATTCTGTCGGGGGTAATTTCGTCATTTTTCCCGACGGTGTCGGAATGGGCTGAAATTTGGAAGGTTGATTGGAAACAGAAATCGCGCCGGAGGCAATTTCGTCATTTTTTTGCGACGGTGTCGGAATGGGCAAAAATTTGACAGGTTGATCGGAAACGAAAACCGCGCTAGGGGCAAATTTCGTCATTTTTTGCGACGGTGCCGGAATGGGCTGAAATTTAGCAGGTTGATTGGAAAGAAAAATCATGCCTAGAGCAATTTCGTCATTTTTCGCGACCGTGTCGAAATAGGCAAGAATTTGACAGGTTGATCGGAAACGAAAACCGCACTAGGGCTAATTTCGTCATTTTTCGCGACAGTGTCAGAATGGGCTGAAATTTGGCGGGTCGATTGGAATCAAAGCTTGCGCCGTGGGCAATTTCGTCATTTTTCGCGATAGTGTCGGAATGGGCTGAAATTTGGCAGGTTGATTGGAAACAAAAATCGCGCCGGGGGCGATTTCGTCACTTTTTGCGACGGTGTCGGTATGGGCTAAAATTTGACAGGTTGATCGGAAACAAAAATCGCCAGGGGCAATTTCGTCATTTTTCGCGACGGTGTCGGAATGGGCTAAAATTTGATAGGTTGATCGTAAACAAAAACCACGCCAGGGGCAATTTCATCATTTTTACCGACGGCGTCGGAATGGGCTGAAATTTTGCAGGTTGACTGGAAACAAAAATTCTGTCGGGGGCAATTTCGTCATTTTTCGCGACGGTGTCAGAATGGGCTGAAATTTTGAAGGTTGTTGGAAACAAAAATCGCGACGGGGGCAATTTCGTCATTTTTTGCGACGGTGTCTGAATGGGCAAAAGTTTGACAGGTTGATCGGAAACGAGAACCGCGCTAGGGTCAATTCCGTCATTTTTCGCGACGATGTCGGAATGGGCTGAAATTTGTCTGGTTGATTGGAAACGAGAATTCTGTCGGGGGCAATTTCGTCATTTTTCGCGACGGTGTCGGAATGGGCTGAAATTCGGAAGGTCGATCGGAAACAAAAATCGCCAGGGCGATTTCGTCATTTTTCACGACGGTGTCGGAATGGGCTAAAATTTGATAGGTTGATCAGAAACAAAAATCGCGCCAGGGGCAATTTCGCCATTTTTACCGACGGTATCGGAATGGTCAGAAATTTGGCAGGTTGATTGGAAACAAAAATTCTGTCGGGGGCAATTTCGTCATTTTTCGCGACGGTGTCCGAATGGGCTGAAATTTTGAAGGTTGATTGGAAATAAAAATCGCCCCGGGGCAATTTCGCCATTTTTTAAGACGGTGTCTGAATGGGTAAAAATTTGACAGGTTGATCGGAAACGAAAATCACGCTATGGGCAATTTCGTTATTTTTCGCGACGGTGTCGGAAGGGGCTGAAATTTGGCAGGTTGATTGGAAACAAAAATTTTGTCGGGCAATTTCGTCATTTTTCGCGACGGTGCCGGAATGGGCTGAAATTTGGCAGGTTGATTGGAAACAAAAATCGTGCCGGGAGCAATTTCGTCATTTTTCGCGACAGTGTCGAAATGGGCAAAAATTTGACAGGTTGATTGGAAACGAAAACCGCGCTAGGGGCAATTTCGTCATTTTTCGCGGCGGTATCGGAAGGGGCTGAAATTTGGCAGGTTGATTGGAAACAAAAATTTTGTCGGGCCAATTTCGTCATTTTTCTCGACGGTGCCGGAATGGGCTGAAATTTGGCAGGTTGATTGGAAATAAAAATCGTGCCGGGAGCAATTTCGTCATTTTTCACGACGTTGTCGGAATGGGCTAAAATTTGACAGGTTGATTGGAAACAAAGATCGCCAGGGACAATTTCGTCAATTTTCACGACGGTATCGGAATGGGCCAAAATTTGACAGGTTGATCGTAAAACAAAAATCGCGCCAGGGTCAATTTCTTCATTTTTCACGACGGTGTCGGAATGGGCGAAAATATGGTAGGTAGATTGGAAAGAAAAATTCTGTCGAGGGCAATTTCGTCATTTTTCGCGACGGTGTCGGAATGGGTTGAAATTTGGAAGGTTGATTGGAAACAAAAATCGCGCCGAGGGCAATTTCTTTATTTTTTACGACGGTGTCGGAATGGGTAAAAATTTGACAGGTTGATCGGAAACGAAAATCGCACTAGGGGCAATTTCGTCATTTTTGGCGTCGGTGTCGGAATGGGCTGAAATTTGGCAGGCTGATTGGAAACAAAAATTTTGTCGGGGCAATTTCGTCATTTTTCGCGACGGTGCCGGAATGGTCTGAAATTTGGTAGGTTGATTGGAAACAAAAATCGTGCCGGGACCAATTTCGTCATTTTTCGCGACGGTGTCGAAATGGGCAAAAATTTGACAGGTTGATCAGAAACGAAAATCGCGCTAGGGGCAATTTCGTCATTTTTCGCGACGGTGTCGGAATGGGCTGAAATTTGGCAGGTTGATTGGAATCAAAGCTTGCGTTGGGGGCAATTTCGTCATTTTTCGCGACGGTGTCGGAATGGGCTGAAATTTGGCAGGTTGATTGGAATCAAAGCTTGCGTTGGGGGCAATTTCGTCATTTTTCACGATGGTGTCGGAATGGGCCGAAATTTGGCTGGTTGATTGGAAACAAAAATCGCGTCGGGGCGATTTCGACGCTTTTCGCGATGGTGTCGGAATGGGCTAAAATTTGACAGGTTGATCGGAAACAAAAATCGCCGGGGGGAATTTCGTCATTTTCCCTACGGTGTCGGAATGGGCTAAAATTTGATCGGTTTATCGGAAAACAAAAACCGCGCCAGGGGCAATTTCGTCATTTTTAGCGACGGTGTCGGAATGGGCTTAAATTTGGCAGGTTGATTGGAAACAAAAATTCTGTTGTTGGCAATTTCGTCATTTTTCGCGACGGTGTCGGAATGGGCTAAAATTTGGAAGCTTGATTGGAAACAAAAATCGCGCCGGGGGCAATTTCGCCATTTTTTGCGCTGGTGTCGGAATGGGCAAAAATTTGACAGGTTGAGCGGAAACGAGAACCGCGCTACGGGCAATTTCGTCATTTTTCACGACGGTGTCGGAATGGGGTAAAAATTTGGCAGGTTGATTGGAAACAAAAATTCTGTCGGTGGCAATTTCGTCATTTTTCACGATCGTGTCGGAATGGGCTGAAATTTGGAAGGTTGATTGGAAACAAAAATAGTGCCGGGGTCAATTTCGTCATTTTTCGCGACGGTGTCGGAATGGGCTGAAATTTGGCAGCTGGATTGGAAACAAAAATCGTGCCGGGGGCAATTTCGTCATTTTAGCGTTGGTGTCGGAATGGGATAAAATTTGACAAGTCGATCGGAAACAAAAACCGCGCCGGAGGTAATTTCGTCATTTTTCGCGACGGTGTCGGAATGGGCTGAAAGATGGCAGGTTGATTGGAAACAAAAATCGCGTCGGGGGCGATTTCGTCATTTTTCGCGATTGTGTCGGAATGGGCTGAAAGATGGCAGGTTGATTGGAAACAAAAATCGCGTCGGGGGCGATTTCGTCATTTTTCGCGATTGTGTCGGAATGGGCTGAAATTTGGCAGGTTGATTGGAAACAAAAATCGCGTCGGGGGCGATTTCGTCATTTTTAGCGACGGTGTCGGAATGGGCAAAAATTTGACAGGTTGATCGGAAATAAAGATCGCCATGGACAATTTCGTCATTTTTAACGACGGTGTCGGAATGGGCCAAAATTTGACAGGGCCAGGGGCAATTTCTTAATTTTTCGCGACGGTGTCGGAATGGGCTGAAATATGGCAGGTTGATTGGAAACAAAAATTCTGTCGGGGGCAATTTCGTCATTTTAGCGACGGTGTCGGAATCGGCAAAAATTTGACTGATTGATCGGAAATAAAAATCGCGCGGGGGGCAATTTCGTCATTTTTCCCGACGGTGTCGGAATGGGCTGAAATTTGGAAGGTTGATTGGAAACAAAAATCGTGCCGGGGGCAATTTCGTCATTTTAGCGACGGTGTCGGAATGGGCTAAAATTTAACAAGTCGATCGGAAAAAAAAACCGCGTCGGAGGTAATTTCGTCATTTTTCGCGACGGTGTCGGAATGGGCTGAAATTTGGCAGGTTGATTGGAATCAAAGCTTGTGTCGGGGGCAATTTCGTCATTTTTTGCGACGGTGTCGAAATGGGCAAAAATTTGACAGGTTGATAGGAAACGAAAATCGCGCTAGGGGCAATTTCGTCATTTTTCGCGACGGTGTCGAAATGGGCTGAAATTCAGCAGGTTGATTGGAAACAAAAATTTTGTCGGGGCAATTTCGTCATTTTTCACGACGGTGCCGAAATGGGCTGAAATTTAGCAGGTTGATTGGAAACAAAAATCGTGCCGGGAGCAATTTCGTCATTTTTCGCGACGGTGTCGAAATGGGCAAAATTTGAATGGTTGATCGGAAACGAAATCCTCGCTAGGGGCGATTTCGTCATTTTTCGCGACGGTGTCGGAATGGGCTGAAATTTTGCAGGTTGATTGGAATCAAAGCTTGCGTCGGGGGCAATTTCGTCATTTTTCGCGATGGTGTCGGAATGGGCTGAAATTTGGCACGTTGATTGGAAAAAAAAATCGCGCCGGGGGCGATTTCGTCACTTTTCGCGACGGTGTCGGTATGGGCTAAAATTTGACAGGTTGATCGGAAACAAAAATCGCCAGGGGCAATTTCGTCACTTTTCATTACAGTGTCGGAATGGGCTAAAATTTGATAGGTTGATCGGAAACAAAAATCGCGAAAGGGGTAATTTCGTCATTTTTACCGACGGTGTCGGAATGGGCTGAAATTTGGCAGGTTGATTGGAAACAAAAATTCTGTCGGGGGCAATTTTGTCATTTTTCGCGACGGTGTCGGAATGGGCTGAAATTTTGAAGGTTGATTGGAAACAAAAATCGCGCCGGGGGCAATTTCGTCATTCTTACCGACGGTGTCGGAATGGGCTGAAATTTGGCAGGTTGATTGGAAACAAAAATTTTGTCGAGGGCAATTTCGTCATTTTTCGCGACGGTGTCGGAATGGGCTGAAATTTGGCAGGTTGATTGGAAACAAAAATCGCGCCGGGGGCGATTTCTTCATTTTTCGCGACGGTGCCGGAATGGGCTAAAATTTGACAGGTTGATCGGAAACAAAAATCGCCAGGGACAATTTTGTCATTTTTCACGACGGTATCGGAATGGGCCAAAATTTGACAGGTTGATCGGAAACAAAAATCGCCCCAGGGGCAATTTCTTCATTTTTCGCGACGTTGTCGGAATGGGCTGAAATATGGCAGGTTGATTGGAAACAATAATTCTGTCGGGGGCAATTTCGTCATTTTTCGAGACGGTGTCGGAATGGGCTGAAATTTGGAAGGTTGAATGGAAACAAAAATCGCGCCGGGGGCAATTTCGTCATTTTTTGCGACGGTGTCGGAATGGGCTGAAATTTGGCAGGTTGATTGGAAAGGGATGGGCTGAAATTTGGCAGGTTGATCGGAAACGAAAACCGTGCTTGGGGCAATTTCGTCATTTTTCGCGACGGTGCCGAAATGGGCTGAAATTTAGCATGTTGATTGGAAACAAAAATCGCGCCGGGGGCAATTTCGTCATTTTTTGCGACGGTGTCGGAATGGGCAAAAATTTGACAGGTTGATCGGAAACGAAAACCGTGCTTGGGGCAATTTCGTCATTTTTCGCGGCGGTGTCGGAATGGGCTGAATTCGGCAGGTTGATTGGAAACAAAAATTGTCGGGGCAATTTCGTCATTTTTCTCGACGGTGCCGGAATGGGCTGAAATTTAGCATGTTGATTGGAAACAAAAATCGTGCCGGGTGCAATTTCGTCATTTTTCGCGACGGTGTCGAATTTGGCAAAAATTTGACAGGTTGATCGGAAGCAATAATCGTGCTAGGGGCGATTTCGTCATTTTTCGCGACGGTGTCGGAATGGGCTGAAATTTGGCAGGTTGATTGGAATCAAAGCTTGCGTCGGGGGCAATTTCGTCATTTTTCGCGATGGTGTCGGAATGGGCTGAAATTTGGTAGGTTGATTGGAAACGAAAATCGCGCCGGGGGCGATTTAGTCACTTTTCTCGACGGTGTCGGTATGGGCTAAAATTTGACAGGTTGGTCGGAAATAAAAATAGCCAGGGGCAATTTCGTCATTTCTCATGACGGTGCCGGAATGGGCTAAAATTTGATAGGTTGATCGGAAACAAAAACCGTGCCAGGGGCAATTTCGTCATTTTTACCGACGGTGTCGGAATGGGCTGAAATTTGGCAGGTTGATTGGAAACAAAAATTCTGTCGCGGGCAATTTCGTTATTTTTCACGACGATGTCGGAATGGGCTGAAATTTTGAAGGTTGTTTGGAAACAAAAATCGCGCCGGGGGCAATTTCGTCATTTTTTGCGACGGTGTCTGAATGGGCAAAAATTTGATAGGTTGATCGGAAACGAAAATCGTGCTAGGGTCAATTTCGTTATTTTTCGCGGCGGTGTCGGAATGGGCTGAAATTTGGCAGGTTGATTGGAAACAAAAATTTTGTCGGGGCAATTTCGTCATTTTTCGCGACGGTGCCGGAATGGGCTGAAATTTTGCAGGTTGATTAGAAACAAAAATCGTGCCGGGAGCAATTTCGTCATTTTTCGCGACGGTGTCGAAATGGGCAAAAATTTGACAGGTTGATCGGAAACGAAAATCGCGCTATGGGCAATTTCGTCATTTTAGCGACGGTGTCGGAATGGGCTGAAATTTGGCAGGTTGATTGGAATCAAAGCTTGCGTCGTGTACAATTTCGTCATTTTTCGCGACGGTGTCGGAATGGGCTGAAATTTGGAAGGTTGATTGGAAACAAAAATCGCGCCGGGGGCAATTTCGTCATTTTTTGCGTCGGTGTCAGAATGGGCAAAAATTTGACAGGATGATCGGAAACGAAAACTGTGCTAGGTGCAATTTCGTCATTTTTAGCGACGGTGTCGGAATGGGCTGAAATTTGGCAGGTTGATTGGAATCAAAGCTTGCGTCGGGGGCAATTTCGTCATTTTTCGCGATGGTGTCGGAATGGGCTGAAATTTGGTAGGTTGATTGGAAACAAAAATCGCGCCGGGGGCGATTTAGTCACTTTTCGCGACGGTGTAGGTATGGGTTGAAATTTGACAGGTTGATCGGAAACAAAAATAGCCAGGGGCAATTTCGTCATTTTTTATGACGGTGTCGGAATGGGCTAAAATTTGATAGGTTGATCGGAAACAAAAACCTCGGCAGGGGCAATTTCGTCATTTTTACCGACGATGTCGGAATGGGCTGAAATTTGGAAGGTTGATGGGAAACAAAAATAGCGTCGGGGGCAATTTCGTCATTTTTAGCGACGGTGTCGGAATGGGCTGAAATTTGACAGGTCGATCGGAAACAAAAACCGCGTCGGGGGTAATTTCGTCATTTTTCGCGACGGTGTCGGAATGGGCTGTAATTTGGCAGGTTGATTGGAATCAAAGCTTGTGTCGGGGGCAATTTCGTCATTTTTCGTGACGGTGTCAGAATGGGCTGAAATTTGGCAGGTTGATTAGAAACAAAAATCGCGTCGGGGGCGATTTCGTCATTTTTTGCGACGATGTCGGAATGGGCAAAAATTTGACAGGTTGATCGGAAACAAAAATCGCCATGGACAATTTCGTCGTTTTTCACGACGGTGTCGGAATGGGCTAAAATTTGACAGGTTGATCGGAAACAAAAATCGCCAGGGGCAATTTCGTCATTTTTCCCTACGGTGTCGGAATGGGCTAAAATTTGATAGGTTGATCGGAAACAAAAACCGCGCCAGGGGCAATTTCGTCATTTTTAGCAACGGTGTCGGAATGGGCTGAAATTTGGCAGGTTGATTGGAAACAAAAATTCTGTCGGCGGTAATTTCTTCATTTTTCACGACCGTGTCGGAATGGGCTGAAATTTGGAAGGTTGATTGGAAACAAAAATAGCGCCGGGGGCAATTTCGTCATTTTTCGCGACGGTGTCGGAATGGGCTGAAATTTGGCAGCTTGATTTTAAACAAAAATCGTGCCGAGGGCAATTTCGTCATTTTTAGCGACGGTGTCGGAATGGGCTAAAATTTGACAGGTCGATCGGAAACAAAAATCGCGCCGGGGGTAATTTCGTCATTTTTCGCGACGGTGTCGATATGGGCTGAAATTTGGCAGGTTGATTGGAATCAAAGCTTGTGTCGGGGGCAATTTCGTCATTTTTCTCGACGGCGTCGGAATGGGCTGAAATTTGGCAGGTTGATTGGAAACAAAAATCGCGTCGGGGGCGATTTCGTCATTTTTAGCGACGGTGTCGGAATAGGCTAAAATTTGACAGGTTGATCGAAAACAAAGATCGCCATGGACAATTTCGTCATTTTTCACGACGGTGTCGGAATGGGTCAAAATTTGACAGGTTGATCGGAAACAAAAACCGCGCCAGGGGCAATTTCTTTATTTTTCGAGACGCTGTCGGAATGGGCTGAAATATGGCAGGTTGATTGGAAACAAAAATTCTGTCGGGGGCAATTTCGTCATTTTTCCCGACGGT
>NW_019254205.1:26198-26906 GCF_002742605.1 Olea europaea var. sylvestris
ATCGCGCCGGGGGCAATTTCGTCATTTTTTGCGACGGTGTCGGAATGGGCAAAAATTTGACAGGTTGATCGGAAACGAAAATAGCGCTAGGGGCAATTTCGTCATTTTAGTGACGGTGTCGGAATGGGCTGAAATTTGGCAGGTTGATTGGAATCAAAGCTTGCGTCGTGTACAATTTCGTCATTTTTCGCGACGGTGTCGGTATGGGCTGAAATTTGACAGGTTGATCGGAAACAAAAATAGCCAGGGGCAATTTCGTCATTTTTTATGACGGTGTCGGAATGGGCTAAAATTTGATAGGTTGATCGGAAACAAAAACCTCGGCAGGGGCAATTTCGTCATTTTTACCGACGATGTCGGAATGGGCTGAAATTTGGAAGGTTGATGGGAAACAAAAATAGCGTCGGGGGCAATTTCGTCATTTTTAGCGACGGTGTCGGAATGGGCTGAAATTTGACAGGTCGATCGGAAACAAAAACCGCGCCAGGGGTAATTTCGTCATTTTTAGCAACGGTGTCGGAATGGGCTGAAATTTGGCAGGTTGATTGGAAACAAAAATTCTGTCGGGGGCAATTTCTTCATTTTTCACGACCGTGTCGGAATGGGCCGAAATTTGGAAGGTTGATTGGAAACAAAAATAGCGCCGGGGGCAATTTCGTCATTTTTCGCGACGGTGTCGGAATGGGCTGAAATTTGGCAGCTTGATTT
>NW_019254205.1:31656-40464 GCF_002742605.1 Olea europaea var. sylvestris
AGGTTGATCGGAAACAAAAACCGCGCCAGGGGCAATTTCTTTATTTTTCGAGACGCTGTCGGAATGGGCTGAAATATGGCAGGTTGATTGGAAACAAAAATTCTGTCGGGGGCAATTTCTTCATTTTTCACGACCGTGTCGGAATGGGCCGAAATTTGGAAGGTTGATTGGAAACAAAAATAGCGCCGGTGGCAATTTCGTCATTTTTTGCGACGGTGTCTGAATGGGCAAAAATTTGACAGGCTGATCGGAAACGAGAACAGCGCTATGGGCAATTTCGTCATTTTTAGCGACGGTGTCGGAATGGGCTGAAATTTGGCAGGTTGATTGTAAACAAAAATTCTGTCAGGGGCAATTTCGTCATTTTTCGCGACGGAGTCGGAATGGGCTGAAATTTGGGAGGTTGATTGGAAATAAAAATAGCGCCGGGGGCAATTTCGTCATTTTTCGCGACGGTGTCGGAATGGGCTGAAATTTGGCAGGTAGATTGGAAACAAAAAATGCGCCGGGGGCAATTTCGTCATTTTTCGCGACGGTGTCGGAATGGGCTAAAATTTGACAGGGCGATCGGAAACAAAAACCACGCCAGGTGCAATTTCGTCATTTTTCGCGACGGTGTCGGAATGGGCTGAAATTTGACAGGTTGATTGGAAATAAAAACGCGCTGGGGCAATTTCGTCATTTTTCGCGACGGTGTTGCAATGGGCTAAAATTCGACATGTCGATCGGAAAGAAAAATCACGCCAGGTGCAATTTCATCATTTTTTGCAACGGTGTCAGAATGGGCTAAAATTTGACAGATCGATCAGGATCCAAAACCGCGCCAGGGGTAATTTCGTCATTTTTCGCGACGGAGTCGGAATGGGCTAAAATTTGACAGGTTGATCGGAAGCAAAAATCGCGCTAGGGGCAATTTCGTCAATTTTCGCGACAGTGTCGAAATGTGCTGAAATTTGGCAAGTTGATTGGAAACAAAAATAGCGACGGGGGAAATTTCGTCATTTTTCGAGACGGTGTCGGAATGGGCTGAAATTTGGCAGGTTGATCGGAAACAAAAATCGCGTCGGGGGCGATTTCGTCATTTTTCACGACGGTGTCAGAATGGGCTAAAATTTGACAGGTTGATCGAAAACAAAAATTACCAGGGACAATTTCGTCATTTTTCACAACCGTGTCGGAATGGGCCAAAATTTGATAGGTTGATCGGAAACAATAATCGCGTCAGGGGCAATTTCGTCATTTTTCGCTACGGTGTCGGAATGGGCTGAAATAGGCCAGGTTGATTGGAAACAAAAATCGAGCCGGGGGCAATTTCGTCATTTTTTGCGACGGTGTAAGAATGGGCAAAAATTTGACAGGTTGATCGGAAACGAAAACCGCGCTAGGGGCAATTTTGTCATTTTTCGCGGCGGTGTCCGAATGGGCCGAAATTTGGCAGGTGGATTGGAAACAAAAATTTTGACGGGGCAATTTCGTCATTTTTGGCGGCGGTGCCGGAATGGGCTGAAATTTGGCAGGTCCATTGGAAACAAAAATCGTGCCGGGTGCAGTTTCGTCATTTTTCGCGACGGTGTCGAAATGGGCAAAAATTTGACTGGTTGATCAGAAACGAAAACCGCGCAAGGGGCAATTTCATCATTATTCCCGACGGTGTCGGAATAGGCTGAAATTTTGCAGGTTGATTGGAATCAAAGCTTGCGTCGGGGGCAATTTCATCATTTTTCGCGACGGTGTCGGAATGGGCTGAAATTTGACAAGTTGATTGGACACAAGAATCGCGTCGGGGGCGATTTCGTCACTTTTCGCGACGGTGTCGGAATGGGCTAAAATTTGACAGGTTGATCGGAGAAAAATATCGCCAGGGGCAATTTCGTCATTTTTCACGACGGTGTCGGAATGGGCAAAAATTTGATAGGTTGATCGGAAACAAAAACCGCATCAGGGGCAATTTCGTCATTTTTAGCGACGGTGTTGGAATGGGCTAAAATTTGGCAGGTTGATTAGAAACAAAAATTTTGTCGTGGGCAATTTCGTCATTTTTCGTGATGGCGTCGGAATAGGCTAAAATTTGACAGGTTGATCGGAAACAAAAATCGCCAGGGACAATTTCGTCATTTTTCACGACGGTGTCGGAATGGGCCAAAATTTGACAGGTTGATCGGAAATAAAAACCGCGCCAGGGGCAATTTCTTCATTTTTCGCGACGGTGTCGGAATGGGCTGAAATATGGCAGGTTGATTGGAAACAAAAATTTTGTCGGGGCAATTTCGTCATTTTTCGCGACGGTGCCGAAATGGGCTGAAATTTAGCAGGTTGATTGGAAACAAAAATCGTGCCGGGAGCAATTTCGTCATTTTTCGTGATGGTGTCGAAATTGGCAAAAATTTGACAGGTTGATCGGAAACGAAAATTGCACTAGGGGCAATTTCTTCATTTTTCGCAACGGTGTCGGAATGGGCAAAAATTTGGCGGGTTGATTGGAATCAAAGCTTGGGTCGGGGGCAATTTCATCATTTTTCGCTATGGTGTCGGAATGGGCTGAATTTTGGCAGGTTGATTGGAAACAAAAACCGTGCCGGGGACGATTTCCTCACTTTTCGCGACGGTGTCGGTATGGGCTAAAATTTGACAGGTTGATCGGAAACAAAAATCGCCAGGGGCAATTTCGTCAATTTTCACGACGGTGTCGGAATGGGCAAAAATTTGATAGGTTGATCGGAAACAAAAAACGCGCCAGGGACAATTTCGTCATTTATAGCGACGGTGTCGGAATGGGCTAAAATTTGGTAGGTTGATTGGAAACAAAAATCGCGCCGGGGGCAATTTCGTCATTTTTCGCGACGGTGTCGGAATGGGCAAAAATTTCACTGGTTGATCGGAAACGAAAACAGCGCTAGGGGCAATTTCGTCATTTTTTGAGACGGTATCGAAATGGGCTGAAATTTGGCAGGTTGATTGGAATCAAAGCTTGCGTCGGGGGCAATTTCGTCATTTTTCGCGATGGTGTCGGAATGGGCTGAAATTTGGCAGGTTGATTGGAAACAAAAATCGCGCCGGGGGCGATTTCGTCAATTTTCGCGACGGTGTCGGAATGGACTAAAATTTGACAGGTTGATCAGAAACAAAAATCGCCAGGGGCAATTTCGTCATTTTTTCACGACAGTGCCGGAATGGGCTAAAATTTGATAGGTTGATCGGAAACAAAAACCGCGCCAGGGACAATTTCGTCATTTATAGCGACGGTGTCGGAATGGGCTAAAATTTGGGAGTTTGATTGGAAACAAAAATTCTGTCGGGGGCAATTTCGTCATTTTTCCCGACAGTGTCGGAATGGGATGAAATTTGGTAGGTTGATTGGAAACAAAAATTGCGCAGGGGGCAATTTCGTCATTTTTCGCGACGGTGTCGAAATGGGCAAAAATTTCACGGGTTGATCGGAAACGAAAACAGCGCTTGGGGCAATTTCGTCATTTATCGCGACGGTATCGAAATGGGCTAAAATTTGGCAGGTTGATTGGAATCAAAGCTTGCGTCGGGGGCAATTTCGTCATTTTTGGCGACGGTGCCGGAATGGGTTGAAATTTGGCAGGTCGATTGGAAACAAAAATCGTGCCGGGTGCAATTTCGTGATTTTTCGCGACGGTGTCGAAATGGGCAAAAATTTGACAGGTTGATCGGAAACGAAAACCGCGCTAGGGGCAATTTCGTCATTTTTCGCGACGGTGTCGGAATGGGCTGAAATTTGGCAGGTTGATTGGAATCAAAGCTTGCGTCAGGGGCAATTTCGTCATTTTTCGCAATGGTGTTGGAATGGGCTGAAATTTAGAAGGTTGATTGGAAACTAAAATCGCGCCGGGGGCGGTTTCGTCAATTTTCGCGACGGTGTCGGAATGGGCTAAAATTTGACAGGTTGATCAGAAACAAAAATCGCCAGGGGCAATTTCGTCATTTTTCACGACGGTGTCGGAATGGGCTAAAATTTGATAGGTTGATCGGAAACAAAAAACGCGCCAGGGACAATTTCGTCATTTATGGCGACGGTGTCGGAATGGGCTAAAATTTGGAAGGTTGATTGGAAACAAAAATTCTGTCGGGGGCAATTTCGTCATTTTTTGCGACGGTGTCGAAATGGGCTAAAATTTGGTAGGTTGATTGGAAACAAAAATCGCGCCGGGGGCAATTTCGTCATTTTTCGCGACGGTGTCGAAATGGGCACAAATTTCATTGGTTGATCGGAAACGAAAACAGCGCTAGGGGCAATTTCGTCATTTTTCGCGACGGTATCGAAATGGGCTGAAATTTGGCAGGTTGATTGGAATCAAAGCTTGCGTCGGGGGCAATTTCGTCATTTTTCGCGATGGTGTTGGAATGGGCTGAAATTTTGCAGGTTGATTGGAAACAAAAATCTCGCCGGGGGCGATTTCGTCAATTTTCGCGACGGTGTCGGAATGGGCTAAAATTTGACAGGTTGATCAGAAACAAAAATCGCCGGGGGCAATTTCGTCATTTTTCACGACAGTGTCAGAATGGGCTAAAATTTGATAGGTTGATCGGAAACAAAAACCGCGCCAGGGACAATTTCGTCATTTTTAGCGACGGTGTCGGAATGGGCTAAAATTTGGCAGGTTGATTGGAAACAAAAATTCTGTCGGGGGCAATTTCGTCATTTTTCATGACGGTGTCGGAATGGGCTGAAATTTGGTAGGTTGATTGGAATCAAAAATCGCGCCGGGGGCAATTTCGTCATTTTTCGCGACGGTGTCGGAATGGGCAAAGATTTGACAAGTTGATCGGAAACGAGAACCGCGCTAGGTGCAATTTCGTCATTTTTCGCGGCGGTGTCTGAATGGGATGAAATATGGCAGGTTGATTGGAAACAAAAATTTTGTCGGGGTAATTTCGTCATTTTTGGCGGCGGTGCCGGAATGGGCTGAAATTTGGCAGGTCGATTGGAAACAAAAATCGTGCCGGGTGCAATTTCGTCATTTTTCGCGACGGTGTCGAAATGGGCAAAAATTTCACTGGTTGATCGAAAACGAAAACCGCGCAAGGGGCAATTTCGTCATTTTTTGCGACGGTATCGAAATGTGCAAAAATTTGACAGGTTGATCGGAAACGAGAACCGCGGTAGGGGAAATTTCGTCATTTTTAGCGACGGTGTCGGAATGGGCTGAAATTTGACACGTTGATTGTAAACAAAAATTCTATCGGGGCAATTTCGTCATTTTTCGCGACGGTGTCAGAATGGGCTGAAATTTGGCGGGTTGATTGGAATTAAAGCTTGCGTCGGGGCCAATTTCGTCATTTTTCGCGATGGTGTCGGAATGGGCTGAAATTTGGCAGGTTGAGTGGAAACAAAAATCGCGCCGGGGGCTGTTTCGTCAATTTTCGCGACGGTGTCGGAATGGGCTAAAATTTGGCAGGTTGATTGGAAACAAAAATTCTGTCGGGTGCAATTTCGTCATTTTTCACGACGGTGTCGGAATGGGCTGAAATTTGGTAGGTTGATTGGAAACAAAAATCGCGCCGGGGGCAATTTCATCATTTTTCGCGACGGTGTCGGAATGGGCAAAGATTTGACAAGTTGATCGGAAACGAGAACCGCGCTAGGGGCAATTTCGTCATTTTTCGCGACGGTGTCCGAATGGGATGAAATATGGCAGGTTGATTGGAAACAAAAATTTTGTCGGGGCAATTTCGTCATTTTGGGCGGCGGTGCCGGAATGGGCTGAAATTTGGCAGGTCGATTGGAAACAAAAATCGTTCCGGGTGCAATTTCGTCATTTTTCGCGACGGTGTCGAAATGGGCAAAAATTTGACGGGTTGATCGGAAACGAAAACCGCGCTAGGGGCAATTTCGTCATTTTTCGCGACGGTGTCGGAATGGGCTGAAATTTGGCGGGTTGATTGGAATCAAAGCTTGCGTCGGGGCCAATTTCGTCATTTTTCGCGATGGTGTCGGAATGGGCTGAAATTTGGCAGGTTGATTGGAATCAAAGCTTGCGTCGGGGGCAATTTCGTCATTTTTCGCGATGGTGTCGGAATGGGCTGAAATTTAGAAGGTTGATTGGAAACAAAAATCGCGTCGAGGGTAATTTCGTCATTTTTTGCGACGGTGTCGGAATGGGCAAAAATTTGACAGGTTGATCGGAAACGAAAACCACGCTAATGGCAATTTCGTCATTTTTCATGACGGTATCGGAATGGGCTGAAATTTGGCGGGTTGATTGGAATCAAAGCTTGCGTCGGGGCCAATTTCATCATTTTTCGCGATGGTGTCGGAATGGGCTGAAATTTGGCAGGTTGATTGGAAACAAAAATCGCGCCGGGGGCGGTTTCGTCAATTTTCGCGACGGTGTCGGAATGGGCTAAAATTTGACAGGTTGATCAGAAACAAAAATCGCCAGGGGCAATTTCGTCATTTTTCACGACAGTGCCGGAATGGGCTAAAATTTGATAGGTTGATCGGAAACAAAAACCACGCCAGGGACAATTTCGTCATTTATAGCGACGGTGTCGGAATGGGCTAAAATTTGGCAGGTTGATTGGAAACAAAAATTCTGTCGGGGGCAATTTCGTCATTTTTCGCGACGGTGTCGGAATGGGCAAAGATTTGACAAGTTGATCGGAAACGAGAACCGCGCTAGGGGCAATTTCGTCATTTTTCGCGGCGGTGTCCGAATGGGATGAAATATGGCAGGTTGATTGGAAACAAAAATTTTGTCGGGGCAATTTCGTCATTTTTGGCGGCGGTGCCGGAATGGGCTGAAATTTGGCAGGTCGATTGGAAACAAAAATCGTGCCGGGGGCAATTTCGTCTTTTTTCGCGACGGTGTCGAAATGGGCAAAAATTTGACAGTTTGATTGGAAACGAAAACCGCGCTAGGGGCAATTTCGTCATTTTTCGCGACGGTGTCGAAATGGGCAAAAATTTGACAGTTTGATTGGAAACGAAAACCGCGCTAGGGGCAATTTCGTCATTTTTTGCGACGGTATCGAAATGTGCAAAAATTTGACAGGTTGATCAAAAACGAAAACCGCGTTAGGGGAAATTTCGTCATTTTTTGCGACGGTGTCGAAATGGGCAAAAATTTGACAGTTTGATTGGAAACGAAAACCGCGCTAGGGGCAATTTCGTCATTTTTCGCGGCGGTGTCGGAATGGGCTGAAATTTGGCAGGTTGATTGGGAACAAAAAATTTTTCGGGACAATTTCGTTATTTTTCACGACGGTGTCCGAATGGGCTGAAATTTGGCAGGTTGATTGGAAAAAAAAAAACCTTTTGGAGCAATTTCGTCATTTTTCGCGACGGTGTCGAAATGGGCAAAAATTTGACAGGTTGATAGGAAACAAAAACCGCGTTAGGGGCAATTTCGTCATTTTTCGCGACGGTGTCGGAATGTGCTGAAATTTGGCAGGTTGATTGGAATCAAAGCTTGCGTCGGGGGAAATTTCGTCATTTTTCGCAATGGTGTCGGAATGGGCTGAAATTTGACAGGTTGATTGGAAACAAAAATCGCGCCGTGGGCGATTTCGTCAATTTTCGCGACGGTGTCGGAATGGGCTAAATTTGACAGGTTGATCAGAAACAAAAATCGCCGGGGGCAATTTCGTCATTTTTCACGACAGTGTCGGAATGCGCTAAAATTTGATAGGTTGATCGGAAACAAAAACCGCGCCAGGGACAATTTCGTCATTTATAGCGACGATGTCGGAATGGGCTAAAATTTGGCTGGTTGATTGGAAACAAAAATTCTGTCGGGGGCAATTTCGTCATTTTTCGCGACAGTGTCGGAATGGGCTGAAATTTGGTAGGTTGATTGGAAACAAAAATCGTGCCGGGGGCAATTTCGTCATTTTGTTTGACGGTGTCGAAATGGGCCAAAATATGACAGATTGATCGGAAACGAAAATCGCGCCAGGGGCAATTTCGTCATTTTTCGCGGCGGTGTCGGAATGGGCTGAAATTTGGCAGGTTGATTGGGAATAAAAATTTTGTCGTGACAATTTCGTCATTTTTCGCGACGGTGTTCGAATGGGCTGAAATTTGGCAGGTTGATTGGAATCAAAGCTTGCGTCGGGGGCAATTTCGTCATTTTTCGCGATGGTGTCGGAATGGGCTGAAATTTGGCAGGTTGATTGGAATCAAAGCTTGCGTCGGGGGCAATTTCGTCATTTTTCGCGATGGTGTCGGAATGGGCTGAAATTTGGCAGGTTGATTGGAATCAAAGCTTGCGTCGGGGGCAATTTCGTCATTTTTCGCGATGGTGTCGGAATGGGCTGAAATTTGGCAGGTTGATTGGAATCAAAGCTTGCGTCGGGGGCAATTTCGTCATTTTTCGCGATGGTGTCGGAATGGGCTGAAATTTGGCAGGTTGATTGGAATCAAAGCTTGCGTCGGGGGCAATTTCGTCATTTTTCGCGATGGTGTCGGAATGGGCTGAAATTTGGCAGGTTGATTGGAATCAAAGCTTGCGTCGGGGGCAATTTCGTCATTTTTCGCGACGGTGTCGGAATGGGCTAAAATTTGGCAGTTTGATTGGAAACAAAAATTCTGCCGGGGGCAATTTCGTCATTTTTCGCGACAGTGTCGGAATGGTCTGAAATTTGGTAGGTTGATTGGAAACAAAAATTGCGCAGGGGGCAATTTCGTCATTTTTCGCGACGGTGTCGAAATGGGCAAAAATTTCACTGGTTGATCGGAAACGAAAACAGCGCTAGGGGTAATTTCGTCATTTTTCGCGACGGTATCGAAATGGGCTGAAATTTGGCAGGTTGATTGGAATCAAAGCTTGCGTCGGGGGCAAT
>NW_019254206.1:0-1194 GCF_002742605.1 Olea europaea var. sylvestris
TGTCTATTCCGTTGTTTTTCACCTGCAATAAAGCAAGCAATGTAGAAACGATGATGTAAGTGAGTTCACATTGGGAAGTGATTATAAACACTTTATGAAGTATATACAAAATGGAGTTTTGTCTTTTCCATTATTCTTCACCTGCAAGAAAGCAAGCAACGTACAAACAATGATGCGAATGCTTTTACCATTGGAAGTGATTGTAAACCCTATATGAAAGAAATTCAAAATATGGAATCTAATATAGACATTGGCAGCACAAAATTGTGCCCAGATGAAGTTGAGAGAGGGCATTATGCACCACTGGATTTTCAGATAAACGGAGCAGTATGAAAATTTGTTTGTGGGAGTCAGAAAGGAAGAGAGAAATGTAGGGTTTGCATATGGCCTGTCGTGTTGGGAAGATGTATATTTATATTTTAAAGCAATAAGTGGGTTCTGAGCAGCCGTTACCCCACTTGCTACAAAATGACACGTACAAGGAAAATAAGTGATTGAATAAACTGTGATATCTCAAGCTATACTAGAAGTTTTTGGCAAGGTGCATGAACCCACGGACACATGATGTTAGTAACGAGGAATGAGCCAAGAAATATTTTTGCCTTTATAAGATAGACCACAGATTATCACTTTTCTTTTCTTTTCTATTGTTGTTACATATAATACATACCATTTTCCATTTTCCAAAGAAAAGCAAAACTGAAAATTCAGGGTTTACTCATAAAGTTCTAAATTCTTTATTTATTCATTTCACAGACGTAGAACGTACACTATACAAAATACACTTACATACAACATAGAGGAAGAAAAACATTAGTGAAATATCATTAGTGACAAGAGTACAAAATGAAAATACTTTCTCTGAACCTCGAGCTTCAAAACCAAACTGACAATATGGTTTCACAGCATAAGCAGCCTTAATTATCTATTAAAAATTGTTGATTACGAATCTTGGAAGTACATCTCTTTGTTCCATAGAGAAGTATCCAAACGACCACATCCATAGATTGTTGAAGAAGAGGCGGATAAATTAAAACATGTCACGTGAACAGTGATGGTTTGCCAGTTATATTTATGCAGAAATCTTTTTGGACAATTTAAGTTTATTAATTTATAATTCATCCCCTCCAAAACACTGTTAGGTTCACTAATATATAGGGGAAAATGATAGTTAGAGTCCTCAAGCTTTATGAA
>NW_019254207.1:0-704 GCF_002742605.1 Olea europaea var. sylvestris
TTATGGGTCGAAAACGGACACCGTGTACGAAAGATACGCTCAATTCTTCGAACGCCGACAATCAATGCCTTCCAAATATAAAATTGCTTATTCTTTCGAAAAATGGGCGAAATCCCTCGTACGTCACTACGTAGTTGTGAGGTCAACCCAAAACGGTCGCTACATTTCCAGAAAGTACTTATGGGCCGAAAACGGACACCGTGTGCCAAAGTTACGCTCAATTCTTCGAACGCCGACAATCGATGCCTTCCAAATATAAAAGTACTCATTCTTTCAAAAAATGGCGGAAATCCCTCATACGTCAGGACGAAGTAGTGAGTTCAATCCAAAATGGTCGCTACATTTCCAAAAAGTACTTATGGGCCCAAAACGGACACCGTGTGCAACAGTTACACTCAATTCTTCGTACGCCGACAATCCAAGCCCTCCAAATATAAAAGTGCTCATTCTTTCGAAAAATGGCCGAAATCCCTCACACGTCACGACGAATTAGTGAGTTCAATCCAAAACGGTAGCTACATTTCCAGAAAGTACTTATGGGTCGAAAACGGACACCGTGTACGAAAGTTACGCTCAATTCTTCGAACGCCAACAATCGATGTCTTCCAAATATAAAAGTACTCATTCTTTCGAAAAATGGCGAAAATCCCTCATACGTCAGGACGAAGTAGTGAGTTCAATCCAAAACGGTCGCTACATTTCCA
>NW_019254207.1:876-1194 GCF_002742605.1 Olea europaea var. sylvestris
CTCTCGAAAAATGGGCGAAATCCCTCATACGTCACGACGAAGTAGTGAGTTCAATCCAAAACAGTCGCTACATTTCCGGATAGTACTTATGGGCCGAAAACGGACACCGTGTGCAAAAGTTACGCTCAATTCTTCGAACGCCGACAATCGATGCCTTCCAAATATAAACGTACTCATTCTTTCGAAAAATGGCGGAAATACCTCATACGTCAGGATGAAGTAGTGAGTTCAATCCAAAACGGTCGATACATTTCCAAAAAGTACTTATGGGCCCAAAACGGACACCGTGTGCAACAGTTACGCTCAATTCTTCGTACG
>NW_019254208.1:0-1194 GCF_002742605.1 Olea europaea var. sylvestris
TTTTTTTTTAAATGTGGCTCAAACATGCCCTATATATAGCTTCCTAATTGTGTTGTTATTTTCTACAATAATGTGTATCCATGTGAATTGAAAAATTACAATAACCTATTATATTGTTGAGTTGTTTATTTCTAATTCATTTGAATAAATGTCATTAGGTTGCAGTTGAAACATGAGAAAGAAAATATACAAAAACACAAATTGCCATGTCAATACGAAAGTCTTATTTATACTAAATGAACATTCCTGTACATCTCCATTGTAATTTTTGCTAGAATAAAAGAAGAAAAATATATTTTTCTGTCAAGAGTTCGTCCATAATAATTTAAATATTATGATTAGCTTATAATACATTGAAAAATATTTGGTTGCCAACTGTGGACATAAAAAAATATGTATTTGAATATCGAAACGAAGTTTAGATTTCATGAAATTAAAATTAGTTGAAGCGAATAACCTTAATTCAAGCAAATATAATCAAATAAAAAACACTATCAATTATACTGAAATTCCGGAAGGATCGATGAAATCTCATTGTTGGATCTTGCATTATTCAAATTATAAGACCCAACTTAGTTTTTATCTTAGGTTTCTTTCTCCACCCGCATGCATACTATTGTCGAAAGTTTCCATTGATCTCTGAAAATTTGTAGGGAAAATTATATTTGATGCCCATAACAAATTTTCAATTGGAAATTAAAGACCAAACTTGTTCTCGCAGATAGATTATTGCAATTTCTTGAACCAATTTTGGTGATCAGAAATTGTTGCAAATTAGGTTAGCTTGTTTGAATATACTAAAACATGATGAAATATCATAGAATATATTTGACTAAAAAGATAAATCTTTTCAAATAAAAGACCATAGCTTTTAGAATTGTTATTTTCTAATGTGTGTCTATTCAAGTGGTTTACATTTTTTGCCAAAGAATCATAACTTTTGAGGAATAGCTTTCCACCAATCATATGTAGGCTTTCTCATTTGTAATTTGACAACACAAGATCCATGCACTTTTATACTGGCACCATGAATCAAATAATTTGTGCATTTTATTTGGAGTTGAGCATCATATGAAGGGAGTTCAAAACATTGATAGGACCTATGGTCCATGTAATTTGGAAATCTCCTAATATGGAATGTGGTTACTGTATCTTGGGATATGAATGCAGAAAAATTGTTAGTATCTATACAGG
>NW_019254209.1:0-1193 GCF_002742605.1 Olea europaea var. sylvestris
ACGATGTCGGAATGAGATAAAATTTGGCTGGTTGATCGAAAACAAAATCCGCGCCGAGGATAATTTCGTCATTTTTCGCGACTATGTCGGAATGGGCTCAAATATGACAGGTTGATCGGGAACAAAAATCGCGCCGGGGGTAATTTCGTCATTTTTCGCTACTGTGTCGGAATGGGCTAAAATTTGACATGTTGATCGGAAACAAAAATCGCGCCAAGGGTAGTTTCGTCATTTTTCACGACCGTGTCAGAATGGACTGAAATTTAACAGGTTGATCGGAAACAAAAATCGCGCCGGGGTCAATTTCGTCATCTTTCGTGACTGTGTCGGAATGGGCCCAAATTTGACAGGTTGATCGGGAACGAAAATCACGCCGAGGGCAATTTCATCATTTTTCGCTACTGTGTCGGAATGGGCTAAAATTTGACAGGTTGATCAGAAACAAAAATCGCGCTGGGGTCAATTTCATCATTTTTCGTGACTGTGTCGGGATGGGCTCAAATTTGACAGGTTTATCGGGAACAAAAACCGCGCCGAGTGAATTTCGTCATTTTTCACTACTGTGTCCGAATTGGCTAAAATTTGACAGGTTGATCGGAAACAAAAATCGCGCCGGGAGGAATTTCATCATTTTTCACGACGATGTTGGAATGGGCTAAAATTTGACTGGTTGATCGGAAACAAAATCCGCGCCGAGGATAATTTCATCATTTTTCACGACTATGTCGGAATGGGCTGAAATTTGACAGGTTGATCGGAAACAAAAGTCGCGCCGAGGTCAATTTCGTCATTTTTCGCGACTGTGTCGGAATGGGCTCAAATTTGACAGGTTGATCGGGAACAAAAACCGCGCCTGGTGAATTTCGTCATTTTTCGCAACTGTGTCGGAATTGGCTAAAATTTGACAGGTTGATCGGAAACAAAAATCGCGCCGGGGGCAGGTTCGTCATTTTTCGCGACGATGTCGGAATGAGATAAAATTTTGCAGGTTGATCGAAAACAAAATTCGCGCCGAGAATAATTTCGTCATTTTTCGCGACTGTGTCGGAATGGGCTGAAATTTGACAGGTTGATCAGAAACAAAAATCGCGCCGAGGTCAATTTCGTCAATTTTCGCGACTGTGTCGGAATGGGCTAAAATTTGACAGGTTGATCGGAAACAAAAATCGCGCCAAGGGCAATTTCGTCATTTT
>NW_019254210.1:0-1193 GCF_002742605.1 Olea europaea var. sylvestris
AATCGCGCCAGTGCCAACTTCGCCATTTTTCACGACGGTATCGGAATGGGCTGAAATTTGGCAGGTTGACGGGAAACAAAAATTGCGCCGGGGGTACTTTCGTCACTTTTCGCGACGGTGTCGGAATGCGCTCAAATTTGACAGGTTGATCGGAAACAAAAATCGCGCCGGGGGCAATTTCTTCATTTTTCTCGACGGTGTCAGAATGGGCTTAAATTTTGCAGGTTGATGGAAACAAAAATCGCGTCGGGGGCAATTTCGTCATTTTTCGCGACGGTGTCTGAAGGGGCTAAAACTTCGCAGGTTGATGGGAAACAAAAATCGTGCCGGGGGCAATTTCGTCATTTTTCGTGAACGTGTCGGAATGGGCTGAAATTTGGCAGGTTAATGGGAAACAAAAACCGCGTCGTGGGCAATTTCGTCATTTTTCGTGACGGTGTCGGAATGCGCTGAAATTTGGCAGGTTGATTGGAAAAAAAATCGCGCCAGGGCCAATTTCGCCATTTTTCACGATGGTGTCGGAATGGGCTGAAATTTGGCAGGTTGATGGGAAACAAAAATCGCGCCGGTGACAATTTCGTCATTTTTCGCGACGGTGTCGGAATGGGCGGAAATTTGGCAGGTTGATTGGAAACAAAAATCGCGCCTGGTGCAATTTCGTCATTTTTCGCGACGGTGTCGGAGTGGGCAGAAATTCGACAGGTTGATTGGAAACAAAAATCGCGCCAGGGGCAATTTCGTCATTTTTCGCGGCGGTGTCGGAATGGGCTAATATTTGACAGGTTGATCGGAAACAAAAATTGCGCCAGGGTCAATTTCGTCATTTTTCGCGACGTGTTGGAATGGGCTGAAATTTGACAGGTTGATCGGAAACAAAAACCGCGCCGGGGGCAATTTCGTCATTTTTCGCGACGGTGTCGGAATGGGCTGAAATTTGGTAGGTTGATTGGAAATAAAAATCGCGCCAGGGGCAATTTCGTCATTTTTCGCGATGGTGTCGGAATGGGCTGAAATTTGGCAGGTTAATGGAAAACAAAATCCGCGCCGGGGGCAATTTCGTCATTTTTCGCGACGGTGTCGGAACGGGCTGAAATTTGGCAGGTTGATTGAAAATAAAAATTGCGCCAGGGCCAATTTCGCCATTTTTTACGATTGTGTCGGAATGGGCTGAAATTTGGCAGGTTGATGGGAAA
>NW_019254211.1:0-1193 GCF_002742605.1 Olea europaea var. sylvestris
TTTTTTTTCTTAAATTGTGAAACCTAGATGGGAAAGAGTGTGTTGCGAAAGAGATAATTGAAGCAATAGATGAGGCTAAGAAGTCAGTGACCTTCAAGGTCATCGAAGGGGACTTGATGGAGCTATACAACACCTTCAAATTAACTGTTCATGTCGATGCCAAGGGAGATGACAACTTGGTAACATGGACTCTAGGTTACGAGAAGAAGAACGAGAATGTCCCAGATCCAAACACACTGATGGATTTCTGCCTTGCTGTTACTAAAGATATTGAGACTCATCATCTTGCTAAGCCCAATTAAAAAGCTCTAAACAATCATGGCATGGCTTGGGATTGCTATAATTAAAATTATGTATTCGTGAATGTATGAATAAGGGGTTTGTGTGAAATGTTGGTTTTGTATTTTATGGTATTATTATGTAATATGAGTATGAACTCTACCATATCGTTAATATATAGTTCAAATATCTTTAGATAAACAACTTTTTCATGTAACTTAACGCATTAATCCCTCTTTGATTCGAAGAAAGAATTTCGGCAAAACTTTTGATAAGACAAGACTCTATCGCTAAGGTCTTGTATCAAATTTCTAAATACGTGTACATTGTTTAATCATCTTATCATTAAAGGTCGAAAGAATTTTTTATTTTCATTTATATTTTAAGACCTCCCTCCAAGCTTGTTGTGTATAATTTTAAAACAAAAATGCTAGATGCACACTCCAGTTTGACATTGATATGTCGTTAAAAAGGAATTGTATGGAAAATTGTTTATTTTTTTAAATTATCTAATGGTGTGTTGCCACGTGACAAACTGTAAAAGATGGTGAGCATGATTGATTTTGAAAACCAGTTTCAGAGTTTTGTAGGGACATTTACTTAGTTACACTCCTCATCTACTTCTCTTTATTATCCTTCCTGCTACATTATTGCATGTTGAAATTACATGAATTAAATGATTTGTAGATTTCAATTCAAATTTAAGAGGTATAAATTTTTCTTTCAAAAATCAGATATAATTAAAATTGTAGATATTGATAATAATATTATAAAAATTATTTTACATATCCAGTTCACTATCATCTACCCTATAAAATCCTAATTATTTCTCAATCTCTTCTTTCTCTTTCTATGTAACCATAGTCGCCTCCTTTTCTCTCTCCCCCACCTTGTTCTCTCTCCCAACCCCATCT
>NW_019254212.1:0-1193 GCF_002742605.1 Olea europaea var. sylvestris
CACTTTTCATTGAATCGATTCCAATCGAATTTGACTAGCAACTCGCCAAAAATCAACAAACCCGAAGTTATCATGAAATCAAACACCACTTTTCATTGACTAGATTCCAATCGAATTCGACTAGCAATTCGCCAAAAACGAACAAACCCGATGTTTTCATGAAATCAAAACCCACTTTTCATTCAATCGATTCCAATCGAATTTGACTAGCAATTCGCCAAAAATCAACAAACCCGAAGTTATCATGAAATCGAAAACCACTTTTCATTGACTCGATTCCAATCGAATTAGACTTGCAATTCGCCAAAAATGAAAAAAAACCCGAAGTTATTATGAAATCCAACACCACTTTTCATTTACTCGATTCCAAACGGAAGTTATCATGAAATCGAAAACCACTTTTCATTGACTCAATTCCAATCGAATTTGTCAAGCAATTCACCAAAAACGAACAAGCCCGAAGTTATCATGAAATCAAAAACCACTTTTCATTGACTCGATTCCAATCGAATTAAACTAGCAATTCGCCAAAAATGAAAAACCCGATGTTTTCAAGAAATCAAAAACAACTTTTCATTGAATCGATTCCAATCGAATTTGACTAGCAACTCGCCAAAAATCAACAAACCCGAAGTTATCATGAAATCAAAAACCACTTTTCATTGACTAGATTCCAATCGAATTCGACTAGCAATTCGCCAAAAAGGAACAAACCCGATGTTTTCATGAAATCAGAAACCACTTTTCATTGAATCGATTCCAATCGAATTTGACTAGCAATTCGCCAAAAATCAAAAAAACCCGAAGTTATCATGAAATCGAAAACCACTTTTCATTGACTCGATTCCAATCGAATTCGACTAGCAATTCGCCAAAAATGGAGAAACCCGATGTTATCATGAAATCGAAAACCACTTTTCATTGACTCGATTCCAATCGAATTTGTCAAGCAATTCGCCAAAAACGAACAAGCCCGAAGTTATCATGAAATCAAAAACCACTTTTCATTGACTCGATTCCAATCGAATTCGACTAGCAATTCGCCAAAAATGAAGAAACCCGATGTTTTCATGAAATCGAAAACCACTTTTCATTGAATCGATTCCAATAGAATTTGACTAGCAATTCGCGAAAAATCAACAAACCCGAAGTTATCATGAAATCGAAAACCACTTTTCATTGACTCGATTCCA
>NW_019254213.1:0-1193 GCF_002742605.1 Olea europaea var. sylvestris
TATAGACTCCATCACCACACGGGTACGTGAGTTATACACTCTAAATGCACGGCTATTCCTCGAGTACCCTAGGAAGATCCCTTTATCACTTCTTGATTCAAACTTACCCAAGCTCTCTCGATCCCGCAAAATGTAGCACTTACTCCCAAATATTCGAATATACTTAACAGTAGGCTTCTTACCCTTAAGAATTTCATAGGGTGTCTGATCAGTCTTGGGTCTAAGGTAGACTCTATTAACTATGTGGCATGCAGTGTTAATAGCTTCTCCCCAAAAGTGTAGGGCTTGTTTTCCATGGTCACTACGCATCCTAGACACTTTGAGATTCAGTTCATTGCTAAGCCGTTTACACAGAGACTTAATAAGGTCACAAGCATCATATTTTTCCCTAAGCAACTCTATCCAAGTAAACCTCGAAAAGTCATCTACAACGACAAGGATGTAACGCTTACCACCTAAACTCTTGGTCCTAGAGGGTCCCATCAAATCCATGTGAATCAATTCCAGTGGTCTTTTGGTCAGAATTTTAGTGGTCTTCTTATGGCTCCCCTTAAGTTGTTTACCTAGTTGACATGGTCCACACACAGCATTTTTGCTAGGTCCTAACTTAGGCAGGCCATCTACCAATTCTTTCTTAGACAATTGTTCAAGACTCTTGTAATTCAAATGACCTAATCTTTTATGCCAGAGCTCACTTACATCAATTTTAGCGCTCCTACACACATAGTTAGAATTAGGTAGTACCCCATAACAATTGTCGGATGTTCTAACCCCTTCAAGGACTACCCCACCGGATGAATCATATACGGTACATCTTTTCTGCACAAAACTAACCTCAAAATCATCATCACAGATTTGACTGATGCTTAGCAAATTTGATTTTAAACCTTCCACATATAGCACATTAGAAATCACAGGCAAACCAAGCATTTGTACAGTATCTTTGCCGAGAATAGGTGCAGAGCCCCCATCTCCAAAAGTAACCATACCACCATTACATTCATCAAGAGTAGTAAACAAAGATTTATTACTACACATATGCCTAGAACATGCACTATCTAGGTACCACATATTAGAATTTTGAGCTTTTAATTCAACATTAGCAACAATGCATTTCTCTTGACCTGATAGTCTATCTAAATCACCCTTTTTGACCCAAATCCTTTTAGGCGACAAGTTACTCTTAGTTAGCT
>NW_019254214.1:0-1193 GCF_002742605.1 Olea europaea var. sylvestris
ATACGTTAAATCTTTCTGCACTTCCAATGAATCATAGTTTATCACTTGCTTAAGATCATGCACATACTTTCTAAGCATCGACATGTGCCGATAGTTCTGTCTAGAATTTCAAAAGGGCCTATGAATCGAGGTCTCAACTTTCCCTTCTTGCCAAATCTAAGAACTTCTTTTATTGGGGCCACTTTAGAAACACTTTCTCACCGACTTCAAATTCTATCGATTTTCTCCGATGATTTGCATAGCTTTTCTATCTATCTTGAGCAGACTTTATTCTGTCTCTAATTTTATCAATTGCTTGCACTATCCTTGCAATAATCTGTAGGCCCAAAATTTATTTTTCTCCAACTTCATTCCAATGAACTGGGGATCTACATTTTCTACCATAGAGAGCTTCATAAGGAGCTATGCCGTGAAAACTATTATTGTATGCAAACTCCACTAATGATAGATGGACTCCCAACTACCTCCCAGATCCAAGACACATGCTCGGAGCATGTCTTCTAATATTTGAATAGTCCTTTCAGACTTTCCATCAGATTGAGGATGATAGGCAGTGCTAAAATTTAACTTTGTCCCCATAGCTCCCTGTATGCTCTTCCAAAATTTAGAAGTAAACTTAGGTCTCGATCTGAGATGATGGATGTTGGAATTCCATGCAGCTTGACAATTTCTTTAATATATAATTGAGCAAATTGATCCATACTATAGTTCATTCGTATTGGAAGAAAATGAGCTGACTTTGTCAACCTCTCTACAATTACTCAGATAGCATCGTGTTCTTTCGTTGAGTTCGAAAAACCTACCACGAAATCCATGGTTATTTGCTCCCATTTCCACTCTGGAATTTCTAATGGATTTAATGGTCCTGATGGCCTTTGATGTTCTGCTTTAACTTGCTAACATATAATACACTTCTCAACAAAGAGTCCAATCTCCCTTTTCATATTCCGCCACCAAAAGGTATCGCGAAGATCTCGATACATTTTTAGCTCCACCGGGATGTGCAGCATACGGGGCATAATGAACTTCTTCTAATATTTCCTTTCTTATCCCTTCATCCTTTGGTACACATAATCTTCCCTCGAACATTAAAGCATTGTCCTCTGCTAGCCAAAAGCAAAATAAAGAGAAAAAAAGAGATGTATGGCTGAGGGGAGGAGAGAAAGAACGCATGCATGGAGAGTCTGCATTCT
>NW_019254215.1:0-1193 GCF_002742605.1 Olea europaea var. sylvestris
GTCGAGAAAAATGACGAAATTGCCCCCGGCGCGGTTTTTGTTTCCGATCAACAAGTCGAATCTTAGCCAATTCCGACACAGTCGCGAAAAATGACGAAATTACACCCAACGCGATTTTTGTTCCCGAACAACCTGCCAAATTTGAATCCATTCCGACACAGTCGAGACAAATGACGAAATTGCCCCCGACGTGATTTTTGTTTCCGATCAACCTGTCAAATTTGAGCCCATTCCGACACAGTCGAGAAAAATGACGAAATTGCCCTCGGCGCGATTTTTATTTCAGATCAAACTGCCAAATTTCAGCCAATTCCGATACAGTCGAGAAAAATGACGGAATTGCCCCCAGGGCGATTTTTGTTTCAGATCAAACTGCCAAATTTCAGCCAATTCTGACACAGTCAAGAAAAATGACGAAATTGCACCCGGCGCGATTTTTGTTTCCGATCAACCTGTCAAATTTGAGCCCATTCCGACGCAGTCGAGATAAATGACGAAATTGCCCCCGACATGATTTTTGTTTCCGATCAACCTGCCAATTTGAGCCCATTCCGACACAGTCGAGAAAAATGACGAAATTGCCCCCGGCGCGATTTTTATTTCAGATCTAACTGCCAAATTTCAGCCAATTCCGACATAGTCGAGAAAAATGACGGAATTGCCCCCGGTGCGATTTTTGATTCCGAACAACAAGTCAAATTTTAGCCGATTCCGACACAGTCGCAAAAAATGACGAAATTACACCCAGCGTGGTTTTTGTTTGTGATAAACCTGTCAAATTTGAGCCCATTCCGACACAGTCGAGAAAAATGATGAAATTGCCCCCGGCGCGATTTTTATTTCAGATCAAACTGCCAAATTTCAGCCAATTCCGACATGGTCGAGAAAAATGACGAAATTGCACCCGGTGCGATTTTTGTTTCCGATAAACGAGTCAAATTTTAGCCAATTCTAACAAAGTCGTGAAAAATGAAGAAATTACACCCGGAGCGATTTTTGTTCCCGATAAATCTGTCAAATTTGAGCCCATTCCGACACAGTCGAGAAAAACGAAATTGCCGCCGGCGCGATTTTTCTTTCCGATCAAATTGCCAAATTTCAGCCAATTCTGTCACAGTCGAGAAAAATGCCGAAGTTGCCCACGGAACGATTTTTGTTTTCGATCAGCCTGTCGAAATTAAGCCCATTCCGAC
>NW_019254216.1:0-2745 GCF_002742605.1 Olea europaea var. sylvestris
TTTTTATATGAACTTTTTTACTCGTACCCTTGTTTGGTATTGACTTAATTCATATTTTAATCTAAATCAAAGTCAAACAATCAATATTAATCACATATTTCATGGATTCCACAACTTTTCAACCACACATTTCAAAAACTTTTATCAAAATTTACTAAAAATCTAATTTTAATCTCAACCAAATAGGGGCAAGTTATATTTTATTTATAAATAATTTTTTATGTATAAGTTAATGTTGAACATAAAAAGTAATTCATAATTAAAGTTTAAGTTATTATTATTTTTTCATTTATAAGTAAATTTTTAGTGTTATTAAATTTTGTACTTTCAAATAATTTTTTTTCACACATAGGTAAAGTTTTTACTTATAAGTAACATTTTATATTTGTGCTAAATGTCATGTTGTCACTTTTAAGTATTTTATGACAAATTTAGTTACTAAAGTTAGACAATGTCATTTTATAATTGTAACTCTTACGCTTATTTATAGTCATTTATTTGTACTATTGTTAGCTTATTTCATGTTTTTCTTGTTTTTATCATTTTTAAGAGATCAATGCGAATTACACATGGAACGAGGAGTTATGAACTGAAAGAGGGGATTATAATTAATGCACCACGAGAGATCTCGTCTCCGAAAAGATTCTCGGAAGCAAAACATCGACAAAAATGGGTCTGAAGTGAAAATCAGCCTGAAATATTTCTGATGCCTTTAAAATTTGGCCCTTGCCAGAACACCCCTTTTGGCCTGCTTGTTGGAACTTCTTCAAACCGGGCAATCAAGTGTTAATTTGCTGGTGCAGGAATCACGAGGGCATTTTTGAACATTTACGTTACATTTTTCGAGGTCAACAAATGGAGTGTGTAAAGGCATAATTGAGATTCAATGAGGGGGCTTTTTTTAGAGTATCTTCAAAGGGCTCTTTAAATGTAACATACTCTCTATTTCAAAGGGTCAAATTTGAAAATAATGTTTAAAGAGACTTTTTAAATTAACGTTTTAACTTAGAAATAACGTTTTATATTTTTGGAAATAGCCAATTTAAGTGTTAAATATAAAGAGCCTATTGAAGTGCTTAAAATTTTTTACTCTCTAAATTTATAGATACTCTTTAAATTATAGAATATAGTCTTTAAAAATAGAGGGTTTCTAAATTCTTAGTCAAGTTCTCCAAAGGTTATTAGATAATTTGGTCCCTAGAAGAATAGTTATATATTCTTGTAGGAAACAAAGATACACTCCTAACCAAATGTTACCCTTTGTGCTATTCACACAAAATTAACACGGCTGAAATGTGTATTAATCGACATAGAGATATATTTAGACTTGATCTCCTATTCCCAGTAGGTAGGATAAAAACTTTACATAGCTGACATGACAAGATAATTTTAGTTATGAAATTGCCATAAATTCAAAAAGTAATAACTAAGGATTTTTTACCACGTCAATAGTGAAAAGTTTTATCATGCCTACTGGGAGTAAGAGATCAATTCTAAAGATATAATAGGCTACAGTCGGTTGGGGCAAATTATTACTTGAGAAAGGTAATTGATTATAGGAGAATTTGAGTAATAAACTAAATTGCTTATTTCGAAATTAATTGGGTGAAAGTAAATCCAACACGTTCTAAACAGAGTTCCAAAAAATTCACTTTCACTTGATTTTTCTTTTGTTATTATTATTATTTTTTGGTTTCTAATTACATTTCATTTAAGTAGTTAATTGAAAAAATCAAACCAATTTGTGTTTATTACATGGAAATTTAATTAACTAGAATTGAATAACTTAAACACAAGTAATCGATCGTTGGAATCAACACCCCTCTATTACTTATTCATGATCCATAAATTTGTGATATTGTACCTGTAGATTTCGGACATTATATATTTTGGTAACTTTGCTTGTGAAAGTAACATCCAATCTTGATAATTAATCGTCAAATGTTGAGGTAAACTAATTGACATTTTAATTCGTTATGCTAAAAACTCAATTTTTATTACTATATCCCAAAATTCATCCTAAACCTTCCCCACCCATAGTCAATCACCCATAAGCCATAAACATATGAATGTGGGATTATTGCTATAATTCTGTGAAGCCACGTAGATATATTTGTTAATTTGTCCATTTGGATCTAACCAGGTGACGTAACTGAAAAATTTTAAATACTAAAATTACCATTTTAATAGAAAATAAAGTTTGATAATCGATATAAAATTTCACTAAAGTAGAATAACCAATAATGTATTTACCCACATATTAGTATCTACAAGTTTAACTTTTAAATCCAAAAAAATCAACAACCTAAGTTTTAAAAATTTTCAACCTACTTGAGAAATAATTGTTCAAACTTTAACACGTTGTGAGTGTATCAACCATTATCCAAAAATAATTAACATGACAAATACATGTATTTATATGAAAAATGAATCTATCGTGCCTGATTAAATTAGACAAAATATTCGAATCTAAGTTAACCAATCGAAATGAGCATATTTGCTAGTTTGATTTTTTTGTTGTATAGGACATCTTCGTATAGTTGATGCATAACTCTTGAGTCACAGTCTTTCATTTGGCTTCAACGTTAGTTGAATTAGAAGTTCAAATGACAAACCAATATGGATAATGATGGTTTAGTTATGTCAATGATTGCTAAAATTATTTTTTTTTATGGTAATAAAAAATTGATTTTTTAAATATTACATTAATAGTCACCTTGTTAAACAAATGAATATTAAATACTG